>NW_006408539.1:4425897-4456791 GCF_000296735.1 Chrysochloris asiatica | reverse complement strand
AGTAATGATATTTTTACTTTAGAAATATTAAAAATGCTAGTTTCTTATCACGACCAGTATTTAAATAGTAATTTGTAGAAACAGGGAATGAGAGTGTATGACTAAAAGGCAAACATACAACCCGAGAATTTATCATACTATCAGCAGTTGTTATTGTTCAGTGTGTTGAGTCAGTTCCCAATCATGGCGACCCTGTAAAGTGGTTTCAAGGAATGGCTGATAGGTTTGAACCGTCCACGTGGTAGTTAGAAGTCCAGTGCTTATCCTAAGCACCACACTTAGTCATAGGAGCCCACTATCAGCAATAGTTAGAGGCAATTCTAATGGTAAGGGTTTTACATGTCCTGTCCGACAGTGATGTGGTCACCCCTGAGGGATGGCTGGGTTATCTACCTCTAGGGTGAGGGACTATAAAGAGCTCTGTCACCAACCTGGAACAGTCAAACTTCTTTGTCAATCAGTTTTCTCCTCTGTGGGACATAGTAAGGATCACATTAAAAAGTCAGTATATTAAAATAGGGCCTTTCTAACCCAGCCTCATATGGAGAGGCAGGTTCAGGGACTAGAGAGCATGGAGTTTCTAGGGAATAATCTCAGGCTTCTGAGTTTCAGAGTTACAATCCTGTTTTAAACTCCCATTCAAAGTATTTCCTTTCATTCTGCAAATAGGACCAGAGCTGCCATAGAGTCAGTTATTCCTTCTTAAGTAGGGGTCCCTCTTCGCTTTACCATAAAGAAGGGGGGGGGGATATGCACAGAAGGAAGAATTTAGTAGATTATAATTGATCATCTAATTTACAATAAAAAAAGAATATGTACCAATGTAAAGTCTCAGCCGCAAAAGCACCTTTCTTGAAAATCTCTACAACTCAAATTCACACAAGTTTAAAATTCCTCAAAAAGTTATCCATAGCCCAAGAAGGCTCTACTCCCAACACTACTCTATATATGCAAATCACTCCTTTAATACTATCTCCCCAAATGTTTTAAGCTCACATAAAACCAATCCCGTTGCTATTGAGTTGATTCTGACTCATGGTGATCCATAGGACATAGTAGAACTGTCCCACTGAGTTTCCAACACTGTAATCTTAACACTGTGGGTGAATGCACTGGACTGCAAAGTTGGGTTCAACCGCAAGGTCTCTATGGGTCGGAGCCACCTTGACGGCACTTAATAATAACAACAACAACCTTTACAGAAGCTTACTGCCACATTTTTCTCCCACCGAGTGACTGGTAGTTTCAAACCCGTGACCTCTCAGAAGCTAAGTATTTAATCACAGTCTCACCAGGGCTCCTTAACTTCCTATTAGGGAAAAACAAACCTATCCTGTTGATTTAATTCAGGGTTTCTTACAGATGTGCAGCTAGCATCTGCTCGTTCCCCGTCTTGGCCATATGACATACACAGGTGATTGTCAGTCAATACTTGTCGAGTGCTGGGAAGTCATTGTTGTTGTTGTTGTTATGTGCCGTGGAGTCGGAACCGACTCATAGCGACCCTGTACAGGGTTTCCGAGGGTGTAAATCTTTACGGGAGTAGAAAGCCTCATCTTTCTCCCGCGGAGCAGCTGGTAGTTTCGAACTGCTGACCTTGCGGTTCACAGCCCAAGTCGTAACCACTATGCTACCAGAGCTCCTTGCTGGGAAGTCATAGCAGCCCCAATAATGTCGTTCCTAAGAGAGACTTGTAGAGCAAACCGCAGCATTGCAATCGTATTAGCTTAATTCACTCTCCTAAAGCAATACAAAGTAGTTCTTTTTAATTCCCATTGTATAATTCAAGAAATTGAGGCCCCAGAGGTTAAGTAACTTTGATGTCATAGTTAATTTTGGGCAGTGTCAGAATATTAGCTAGGTAATAGCTGAGAGAAGAAAGGGAAGCAAGAAAGAAACCTCTAAAAATCATGCCAATCTACCTCCATCATCCAAGTCTACAGCTGGTGTCCAAATGGAGGCGAAATGATTTCTCCCAAGCCATCTACCCAGGGAGATAACACCCAACTCTTCCAGCAGGTGTCACTGTGGTGTGAGAAAAAGCATCATTTACCTGCCCCAGAAATTGCATTCTCAACTCAGACTTCTACCACTTGCACATATAGAAAATCAGGAGAATTATATAATATCACAGTTGGAACTTAAAATATATTTTAAATCTATGAGGATGCTTCAAAAATTTCATGGAAAACTACTATCATCTTTCAATTCCATCTTTCCATGAACTTTTTGAAGCCCCTCCCCTGGTAATTCCTCATTTTATAGACAAAGAAATTGATGCTTAGAAATATGGCTTATCCAAGGTCACAAGCACTAGGCAGTCAGGACTAGAATATGGAGCCCCTGTGAGCCCCTGCTCAGTATTATTCCTTATTGTTGTTACTAGGTGCCACCAGGCTGACTTGGATTCACTGCCACCCTTTTGATACAGAGAACCACCCCAGCGGGTTTTCTACAACAATCTTTATGGGAGCTGACTGCTAAGTCTTTCTCCCATGAAGTTGCTGGGTGGATTCGAACAGCCAATCTTCTGGATAGCAATTGTGTGCTCTAAGGTCTGTTTCTCTTTGTAATTCTGTGGTCCACCTAGTGGCTGAGGTTACCTGTTCTGCAGCAAAGCCTGCGGCAACTCTCTTATCTTTTTATGAATGGTGGTGATGGTGGCTGTGTGTTGTAGAGTCAGTTCCAACTCTGAGAGGGTTGCCAAGACTGTCAGTCTTTACAGGAACAGAAAGCCTCTTTTCCGCATTGAATAGCTGGTAGATTTGAACGGCTGACCTTGCAGTTAGCCGTCCAATTCATAATCCACTACATTACCAGGGCTCCTTTTTTATGAATAGAAAGAAATAAGTGTAGCTAGAAACCACTTAAAACTAATAAGAAGGAATCACACTGAATTCTTAAATTCAGCACCCCCACTAGTTTATCCCCTTAATTAGCCTCTTCAACACGTGAGTTGTTGAATAGAGGAAAGATTTGACATTTGGAAGCAAAAGTTAACACCACCACCAAAACATTTATTTAGGTAGGTGAGAATGTTCAAAACCTTCTTTCTCTTCTCCCTCTTCGTAAGGTACTTGATGTATAAGATGGGGCCAGTTATAAGAAAGATCCCTTAGAAAGGCAGAAAGGCTCTCCGATTAAAATAAGTCACCCCATCCTGGATAGAGTATGATTGAAGTTGATCTGTGGCCGAGACATAGGGAAAGAAGGTCATAGAAATATACTGTGGGGGATGGGTGAATCTTGGGAGAGGAGCTGATATTACCAGCACAAGCTGAAATTGTGCCCCCATTCTCTGCCTTCCCCACTTCCCATCAAAGGAGTACCACTTAAATTGATCTACACAACTTTCCAAGTCCTATTCCACAGACATCAGCAGCTTTTTTTTTTTTTTTTTCATAGTGGGACTTCCCTTGAGTGTGTGTCAGAAGGGAATGAATGTGCCAACAGAAGATTCTGGGTTTCATAGGAGTGATATCTCTCATTGCAAATTAATAAGTCAGTCTGTGTACTTCGCTAATATGAGAATGTCATTGAAAGACAGATCAACTTGTGTGCCGGCTAAGTCGGGGCTGAGAGCTTTAAAAACAGAGGACTGACTTCAGCGTTGAAAAACGCACCCCCTGAGAAGTCTGCTGGGAGACAACTGCCGGCCTATATGATGAAAGCACCATTCAGGGTATAGATCTATGTTTTCTAAACTTCTCCCATAGTGATTTCACTTGTCTCTGACCCTGTCTAGCACTGTTTCATTCACTGAAGTTATTTCATTAAATACATGTATTTGTAGTTTGAACTTGTTTTCAACCCAGCACATCTGTCAGTTTTTTGTATTGCGGTGGCTTACGCGCTGCTGTGATTCTGCAAGTGCTGCCACTGGTGTTTCAAATTCGATCAGAGTTATCCATGGTGGAGAAGTTTCAGCTGAACTTCCAGACTAAGCAAAGATTAGGAAAAAGGAATAGGAGGTCCATTTCTGAAAGATCAGGCTCTGAAAATCTTAGGAAGAACAGTGAAACATTGTCTGATACAATGTCAAGATGAGCGGCTCAGGTTGGAAGGCACTCAAAGTACGACTGTGGAAGAGCTGCTTCTGCAAAGCAGAGTCAAGCTTAATGAAGAGGATGGAACAGAGCTTTCAGAACCTTGATTTGCTAGTGGGGCTATACACCTAAAGGAAGAGAATAACAATACAGCTACTATTCAGATTCACATACCAACCATAAAAACCAGTGATGAAGACACTGAAAAATTCTACCAGCTTCTGTTGTGTGAAACTGATCAAACATGCAATTAAGATGTGTTAATCATTACTGGTAGTTGGGATGCAAAAGTAGGGAACAGGAATTGGAAAATACGGCTTTGGTGATAGTAGTGATGCTGAAAATGAAATCACAGAAATTTGCAAAGATCTTTTTTCAAAAAGATAAAAGGCAAAGACACCTATGGACCATACCAGATGGAATGCATAGAAATGAAAATGACTACATCTGTGGGAAGAGATCATGGAGAAGATCAATATCATCAGCCAAAACAAGCCAGGGGACAACTATGGAACAGACCATCAGTTGCTCATAAACAAGTTCAGGCTGAAACTGAAGAAAATGAAAACAAGTCCACGAAAGCCATTATAAGACTTTGAGTATATCCCACCTGAACTTAGAGGCCATCTCATGAATAGATGTGATGCATTAGACACTAATGACTGAAAACCCATAGAGTTGTTGATGACATCAAGAACACCACACATGAAGAAAGCAAAAGGTCATTAAAAAGACAGAAAGAGAGAAAAAAACTAAAATTGATGTCAGAAGGGATTCTGAATATTGCTTTTTATCATAGAGAAACTAAAGTGACTGGAAGAAATGATTGCAGTAAAGGTGCTGAACAGAAATTTTTAAAGGGTAGCTCAAGAAGACAAAGTCAGATACTAAAACGCAATGTGCAAAGATCTGGACTTTGAAAACAGAAAGAGAAAAACACACGGAGCGTTTCTCATACTGAAACAACTGACCAATAAAGTTTAAGCTTGGATTGCAATATTGAAGGATTCTATAGGGAAAATATTTATTGACCCAGGAAGCATGCAATGAAGTTGGAAGGAATACACAGAGTCACTATACCTAAAAGAACCGGTCAAACAAAAGACAAATTGAAATGATTCAACAAATTGAGGAACTGCTGGAGGTATACACTCATTTATGCCTAAACACTTGGAAAATAGCTACCTGGTCAACCAATAGGAAGAGATCCATATTTGTGCACATTCCAAAAAAAAAGTGACCTATTGGTGTGCAAAAATCATTGAACAATACCATTAATATCACATGCAAGTAAAATTCTCAATTCAGTTGCAGCAGTACATCAACAGAGCTGCTAGAAATTCAAGCCAGATTCAGAAAAGGATGTGGAATTAGGGATATCATTGCTGATGTCAGGTGGATCTTGGCTGAAAGCAGAGAATACTGGAAAGATGTTTACTTGTGGCATTCAACTGTGTGGATTATAAAAAACTATGTACAATATTGGGGAAAATAGTTATTACAGAACACTTACTTGTACTCATGTAGAACCAGTACATAGACTGAGAGGCAGCTGTTAGAACAAGGGGACACTGAATGGTTTACAACTAGGAAAAACTAGGCTGCATCCTTTCATCATACTTATTCAATATGTATGTTTAGCAAATCATCTGAGAAGCTGGGCTACATGACGAAGAAGGTGGATCAGATTGAAGAAACACCCATTAACAACCTGCGATATGCAGATGACACAACCCACCTTGCTGAGATCAAAGAGGACTTGGAAGTTCTTACTGCTGAAGATAAAATACAGACATCAGTATGAATTACAACACAATGTAAAGAAAACAAAAATCCTCACAACTTGACCAAAAAACAACATGATAAATGAAGAAAATATTGTCAAGGATTTTATTTCACTGGCTTCCACAATTAATGCTCATGGAAGCAGGAGGCGTAATCAAATGATATTTGGCAAATTTGTTACAAAAGACCTAGTTAAAGTGTTTAAGAACAAAGATACCACTTTGAAGACAAAAGTGTGCCTAATCCAAATCATGGTATTTTCAGTTGCTTGGTTTGCATTTGAAAGCTGGATTATGAGTAAGGAAGATTGGAGAAGAATTGATGCTTTTGAATTATGGTGTTGGTGAAGAATACTGAAAGTCCCATGGGCTGGAAGAACAAACAAATTTATCTTGGAGTAGGTACAGAATGGATGCTCCTTAGAAAAGAGCATGGCAAGACTTTGCTTCATATACTGTGGATATACTATCAGGAGGGGTCAAGCCCTGGAAAAGATATCATATTTGGCAATGTAGAGGGTCATCAAAAAAGAGGAAGAACTTTATGGAGAAGCATTGACATGGTGACCACAACCCTGGACTCAAATGTAACAATAATCATGAAGCTGGTGCAGGGCCAGGCAGTGTTTCAACTGTGTCATACATGTGGTCCCTATGAGCTAGGGCCAACTTCAAGGCATCTGACAACATAACATGTTTTCAAAAAGTAGGCACATTATCTTTGACACTTACCACTAATATGGGCTTGGACATATTAGAGTTCCTCAGAGCCTAGCTTCCATATCGATGTTGTTGTTATTATTATAATAAAGTGGGCATCATAAAAATGAGTATTCTGTTCATTTTACTTGGTCATTTTATGGATCAAATAAATTACTGTATATGGAAAAAAAGTAAAATAACACTTAAAAAATACTTCTTCTCCCTGCCCCAATTTATACAAATGAAAAACTCTGAACCTATCATACAGAGAATGCTGTGCAAGTTATGAGATCTCCATCAAGTAGATAAACAGTTTTCTAATATATATGATATCTTTTTCAAGTTTCCTACTACATTAAATCCAGACTCCCCTGCCTTTTTCCTTATAGGGTAGAGTCACACTGTATTTATTAAATGCTTACAACATATACAGCACAATGTTTGAGATTCAAGGGAAGGAAGAGGCATGTGGTCCCTACCCTTACTCAGTGTGTGTATAGTATATGCTGAAAGACAGACAACACAGGCTTATAAGCTTTTGCTGAAATCTAATACATCAATGTATTCAACCTCATTCACTGTTTCCCAACCCAAAATTAACGCTAGGCTCCTAATCATACTCATTTTTGTGTATGAACTCATGCTTGCATCTGTATTTACCCAAAGCATGCCTATATCTTTTAAAGGCTACTCAAAATGGAATGTCTTCAGTGAAGTTGGCCTTGCATTTCTGCGGCTTTCAATAACCTTCTGCATCCTTGAATTTCTATAGCAAATTAGCACTTTGTAATGAACTGTCTTGCTTCTTTCTTAAATTGTTTCTCATCTGAATTAGTCATATTGCCCCAACAGATGGCAATTTCTTTGAGGTCCAGAACCCTCCCAAAAGCTTAGAAGTCACTCAATAAATGCTTGCCAATTGATGACTAATAAAGATAAAGTACTTGCCTTAATGTCCTTGGCCAAAACTCTGTGCGTTTGAATCTGAACTAATAAGATTAGTTTCAGAATTAATATTCTAGGTGCCTAAGGCTGAGTCTAATTTGAATAAAAATTTACATAAATTATTTTAATCAAAATAAATGCACAGTGCCTTAATCTTTTCTGTATTTAGGATTTATTGGAGGAGATTAATACATTACTATTGCTTAGTATAGATGCTCAACAATAGGAACGTAAAACCGGTGGTTTTTAAAAAAAAAAAAAAAAACTACATGAAAAAAGTGACTATTCTTCGCAGCATTTCTTAGATGGCACACCTGAAACTGCCTAAGGTCTTAGAAAGAATCTTCCTTCAGAGTCAGTGAGATATTCATAAGTCAAATACTAACATTTGATGTTGTAAACTGACATTCAGTCGATTTTGACTTATAGCAACTCTGTATAAGGTTTCAGAGGAGAGGCTGGTGGTTTTGAACCACTGACCTTAGAGTTGCAGTCTAACATTAGCATTCCCATCCAGCACATTACAATCACTCTAATGGCATAGTTATATTCCAAAGACCAGGTTATTATGTCAAAATAAGCATTATGACCACGTCAAATCAAAAATGGAGGATGGCTACAACTGCCAACAGACTGATTCACAGCCCAACTAAGCTGATTCTTATCCTTATACATCACAGCCAGAGTTATGTGCACTTAGTCCTCGGTGTTAGTTATTGCCAAACTAATGTCTGTGACGTGCAAAGTAGTTGGATGTTGTATTGTTGTTCTTAGATGCCATCGAGTTGGTACCAACTCATAGCATCCCTAAGTACAACAGAACGAAATGCAGCCCAGTCCTGGGACAACCTCACAATTGTTGCCACACTGGAGCCCATTGATGCTGCCATATTGCCAATCCATCTGGCTGGGGGTCTTCCTCTTTTTCTCTGACCCTCCACCTTACCAAACATAATATCCTTCTCCAGCGACTGGTCCCTCCTGACAATATGTCCAAAGTATGAGAGACAAAGTTTAGCCATCCTGGCATCCAAAGACTCTGGCTGCACTTCTTCCAACACGTATCTGTTGGTTCTTTTGGCAGTCCATGGCACTTTCAGTATTCTCTCCAACACCATGACTCAAATGCATCAATTCTTCTATGGTCTTTCTTATTCACTGTCCATCTTTCACATGCATATGAGGGTTATCATGACTTGGGTCAGGAGCACCTAAGTTCTCAAACTGACATCTTTGCTCTTTAACACTTTACAAAAAGGTCTTGTGCAGCAGATTTGCCTAATGCAATACGTTGTTTGATATCTTGTCTGCTGCTTCCATGAGTTTTGATGGTTGATCCAAGAAGAATGAAGTCCTTGACAACTTTAATCATTCCTCCATTGATAAAAATGTTGTTTATTGGTCTAGTCATGAGGATTTTTGTTTTCTTGACATTAAGATGTAATCCATACCAAAGCCTGTGCTCTTTGATCTTCATCAGTAAATATTTTAGGTCCTCTTCACTTTCAGCAAGCAAGATTATATCATCTACATATCGCAGGTTGCAAATGAGTCTTCCTCCAATCCTGATGTGACACTTTTCTTCATATGACCCAGCTTCTCAGATTATTTGCTCAGCATACAGGTTGAATAAGTATGGTAAAAGAATATCACCCTGTCATACACCTTTTTTAGATTGAAACCATTCAGTGTTCCCATGTTCTGTTTGAACAACTGCCTCTTGATCCACGTACAGATTCCTCATGAGCAAAATTAAATGTTCTGGAATACTCATACTTCACAATGTTGTCCATAGCTTGTCATGATCCATAAATTGAAAGCCTTTGTGTAGTCAATAAAACACAGGTAAGCATCTTTCTGGTATTCTCGGCTTTCAGCCAAGATCCACTGGATATCACCAATGATATCCCTCGTTCCACATCCTCTTCTGAATCCGGCTTTACCTCTGGAAGTTCTCTATCAATATATGCTTGCAGCCATTTCTGTATTACCTTTAGTAAGACTTTACTCACATTTAATATCAAAGAGATTGTCTGATGATTTCCACATTCTGTTGGTCACCTCTCTTTGGAATGGGCACAAATACTGATCTCTTCTAATCAGTTGGCCAGATAGTTGTCTTCCAAATTTCTTGGCAGAGATGAGTGAGTGTCTTCAGTGCTCCCTACCTTCTTGAAAGATTTCAATTTATATTTTATCAATTCCTGGTGCTTTGTTCTTTGCCAATTCCTTCAATGCACCTTGGATGTCTTCCTTCAATATCATTGGCTCTTGATCACATGCTAACTCTTGAAATTGTTGAACATCAATCATTTCCTTTTGGTACAATGACTCTGTGAATTCCTCTCATCTTCTTTTGATGCTTTCAGCATTATTCAATAATTTGCACAGAGAATGCTTCAATATCAAAAGTCGAGACTTGAATATTTTCTTCAGTTCCCTAGCCTGAGAAATATTGAGCGTGTTCTTCTCTTTTGGTTTTCTGACTCTAGATCTTTGCACATTTTGTTGTAATATTTGACTTTGTCTTCTCGAGCTGACTTGAAATTTTCTGTTCAACTCTTGTACCTCCTCATTTCTTCCATTTGCTTTAGCATCTCTCTGCTGAAGAGCAAGTTTCAGCATTTCTTCTAACATCCATTTTTTCTTTCTTTCTTTCTTGTCTCCTTTATGGCTTTTTGCTTTCTTCCTATATGATGTTCTTGATGTCATCCACAATTCTTCTAGTTTTTGGTCTTTAGTGTTTATGTATCAAATCTGTTCTTTAGATGATCTCTAAATTTAGGTGGCATATATTCAAGGTCTATTTTGGCTCTCGTGGACTTGTTTTTATTTTCTTCAGCTTCAGTCTGAGTTGCATATTAGCAATTGATGGTCTGTTCCACAATCTGCCCCTGGCCTTGTTTTGGGTGATATGATATGGAGCTTTTCCACCGTCTCTTTCCACAGATGTACTCAATTTGATTTCTATGTATTCCATCTGGTGACATCCATGTGTATAATTCATCTCTAATGTTGTCTAAAGAAGATATATGAAATGAACAAATCATTGATTTCACAGAATTCTATCATGCGATCGCCAGCATCATTTCTATTACCAAGGCCATATTTTCCAACTACTGATCCTTCCTCTTTGTTCCCAACATTTGCATTCCAATCAGCAGTAATGATCAATACATCTTGATTGCATGTTTGATCAATTTCAGATTAAAGAAGTTAGTAGAATTCTTCTATTTCATCCTCACTGGCTTTAGTGGTTGGTGCATAAATTTGAATAATAGTGGTATTAACTGACCTTCCTTGTAGGTGCATGGATATTATCCTATCACAGACAGCATTGCACCTCATGATTGATCTGGATACGTTCTTTCTGATGGTGACTGCAACACCATTCCTCTTAAATTTGTCATTCCTGGCATAGTAAACCATACGGTTGTAAGATTCAAAATGTCCAATACCAGTCCATTTCAGCTCACGAATGCCTAAGATATCTATGTTTTTGTGTTCCATTTCATTTTTGACAATTTCAATTTTCCTAGATTCATACTTCATACATTCCATGTTCCGATTATTAATGGACGTTTACAACTGTTTCTCTTCCTTTGGAGTTGTGTCCCATCAGCAAACGAAGGTCCCAAGGGCTTTACTCCCATGGGTTTTACTCCATTTGCATCATCATGGTCAATTCTACTTTGAGGAGGCAGCTCTTCCCCATTCGCATTTTGAGTACCGTCCAACCTGAATGGCTCCTTTTCTAGCACTATATCTGACAGTGTTTCTCTGCTACTCATAAGGTTTTCAGTTACTAAAATATTCAGAAGCAGTTCATTTCTCCTTCTTGCTAGTCTGTCTTTGTCTGGAAACTCATCTGAAACCTGTCCACCATGGGTGACCCTGATGGTATTTAAAATACCGGTGGCATAGCTTTCAGAATCACAGCAACTCACAAGCCATCACAGTACGACAAACTGACAGACGAGCTCAGGGGGTAGCTCATTTCAATGTGTCTTAATCACCAGCTCAGAATTTAGCCAATATCAGGGTTTCTCCATCACCAAACTCAGGGTGTAGGTCACATTAATGTATCCAAGTCACCGATCTCAGAGGTAGATCATACTAGTGTGTCTAAGTCACCAAACTCAAGGTATAGCTCACATGACTGTGTCTCAGTCACCAAGCTCAGGGTGTAGTTCACATCAGTGTGTCTGAGCCACCAAGCTCAGGCTGTAGGTCACATCAGCGTGTCTGAGACACCAAGCTCAGGTCGTAGGTCACATCAGTGTGTTTAAGTAACCAAACTCAGGGTATATATAGATCACACCTATGCAGCTAAAACCTCTCCCACTCTTCCTTCTTTAGGAAACCCAGGCACTCTATTGATCTGTATGTAAAAATATCATTAATCATTCAATATTCATAAACAAAGCAGAACAAAAAAAAACAATTGAAGATTGTCAAAAAAATTCTTTGTTAAACAAAGGTACCACTGCTAGCCTCATCCATCAGTGTGCTGAAGAAACACCTGGGTCACTTAGGCCCATGGTTTTCTCAGATTTCAGTAGACCTTGACACAACCTTGAATCAAAGATACTAACAAATAAGAAAAGCTGAGACATAGAATGGCCAAAACAATGGAAAATCCAGTAACTATAAACACTGTTCTTTTCTAGTGGTTTGTTTACCATCTTTCTTTGCACACAATAACCTATTGTTATTATTATGGATAATCAGGTTTCACTGGAATATTCTCGCGTTTCAACAATGAGCCTTTCAGCCACATCCACCATGTTTATAACCCCTTGGTTTCTAGACGCATTTAAAATCCTAGTGGCTACTGCCAAGTCCTGTGTAGCACTTTATTAACAATACTTGACTTTTAGTTTTATAATTTTATTATTTTCACAATCTACAACATTGTGATACTATCTTAAAATATGTTTGTAAGTTGTATGTATGCATGTCACCTTCATTTATTTGTCCAAATATCCACATATTGCATAACATATTTTGCAAACATTCCAAGAGAAATTCAAGTTGTCATCAGGTTGCTTGAGCAAATTGGAGTAAATTAAAATTTCTGTTTAAGTCTCTTTTTAAAATTGATTTGAATGGTATATTCATCTAAAAAGTAAAATTTGCTGAGCAGGGAGTTAGGACATGGGGCCCCATTCATGGGCTAGATTATTATGGTGGGTAAACAAGAATTGATTGTAAAGCAGATGATGGTCAACCTAAGAGTGAGAATCACCTCCAGAAAAAAATCTTGGATGAAAACTACAGAAGGGTAAAATGACTTGTGTTGTGGGTATGACAAGAATGATATTGAATCAGATTCCAAAGATTAGCCCAAACGTCCATGTTCTCAGGGGAAAATTGTAGTGAAGAACTGTGACTGGGAAAAATATGGTCATGGGAATTTCTCGGTGAAGAGGAGGGTCAGTGATACCTCAGCTCTGGAAAGCCTTGGCTTGTAGTCACCCTAGTAAGTCCACTCAGACAGCTTCTTGACAGAATTAATGTGATGTTCCGAAGACTTCATGCTCAACTCATTTGTTCAACGTGAGAAACTACTGCGCAGCTGACAGCATATGGTAATAGTTGAGTTGTGGTTCTAACTTGTTCATTTAACGGGACTCTGAATCTTCTGAGGACTGATGAGTTTCTCATCTGGGATCTTAATCAGACCTTTCTGAATTCTGAACAATGTTTTTGGATGTATGGGTTGGAAAAGTAGGGGAGCAAAATCTCCATCCTAAAGACTCCACTTGGACTACACAAGTTGCTATTTTGTAGTAACGAATTGCTATTTTGCTTTTTAGGTAAGAAAAAGAAATTGAACACTTCTCCCAAAGAGGAAAGTTATTTTAAGCCCAGGTTTGATGTATGATAGGTTTGCACAGTTCTGTTAGCACAGACGAAGAGCAGAGTAAAATTGATTCCAGTGATCGGAAAATTTCCTATTATGTGTCTGCTCAAGTAGCCGCAGTGGGAGGCAGCCAGTTGAATGAATTACAGAAGGGCAGTGAGTGTGGTTTTTCAGTCAGGATGGAAGGAAATGGAGAGATTAGCATTCAATGTCATCAGATTTTGAAGGAAGTAAAGGAAAGCACCAGAAGTCTCAAGACTAAAATCCTAAAACTTTGCAAGTAGCTCTGTAGGAGAATATAGACAGTCCTGGTGTGGTACTGTGGGCTGTACTGCAGTGTACTGCAAGGTCAGTGGTTCAAGCTCACCACCCAATCCTCAGGCACACTAGACAGGGGTTTTATGAGCTGGAATCGAACCGATGTGACAGCACTTAACAACAAAGATTGGGTGTAGTCCGAGTTGGTTGAATTATATCTCTTCTGATAAAGATACAATTATCCCCATTGTCCATGTCAATGCATTCACTCCCAATCATCCCTTGAGAAGACTTGGACTCAGCTGATGTTAAGTGTCGTTGAGTTGGTTCCAACTCATAGCGACCCTGTCTAGCGTTTCCAATGAGCATCTGGTGAGTTTGAACTGCCGATCTTGAGGTCCAGTGCATTATCCTGCATCACCACACCAGAAGTCCATATCAGCAGATTTCTAATAAATGATCTATTGTCTGCTTTTTAAAGTAAGCATCCATGTGCATCTCTTACCTCCTCTCAGAATGGAGGTGGAAGCTGTGTGAATGCTGGAACGTTGTCAAATTCACCTTTGAAATCCTTCTTCCACTTTACAGTATCACTATATGAAAATAGTATCTGAACAATTCTATCCAAGAATGATGGAGACAGGAAGGAAGAAAAGGAGGCGTAGGGTGAAGAATCCAAACCTTATGATTCTATTAGTCCCTTGACTTCTCTTTCAGAGCAGGCTAATGAGTCTATTGGAAGAAAAGTTACACCTGAATCTATTACCAATTTATACATGCGGTTATCAACTCTACCCTCAACTCCCAACCCCCAGCCCTGTCCAGGAACCTAGTCCTTCATTTGCCCATCCATGTCTTCAACAAAGACTCCCTCTCTCCTTTATTTCAGGGATCTCTCTAATTGCTGGTCATATGCCATTAAAAAGAGAATTTGTACTCTTGTTCTCATAGGGCATGCCTTGTAGTGGCAAAGAAAAGCAATACATACATTAATCAGTCAACCCAAAATACCAAACCTCTATAGAGATTTAACACAAGGCCACTGGGAGTCAGATTTCACTTGATGGCAACAGACTCAGATTTTTCTTGTGCAAAGGAGACTAGGGAGCAGGAGGAGTCCTGGTGTGGTGCTGTAGGATAAGCACTAGACTGTTAACCTCAGGTCGATGATTTAAACCCACCAGTTGCTCCTTTAAAACCCTATAAAGTCACTATGACAGAACTGACTCAACAGCATTTAACAACAGGAATCTGAAAAAGCCACTCTGAAGATGTAGAAGAAGGACATTCCTGTCAGAAGGAAGAGACAGTACAAGGCCCTACAGCAAGCAGGGTCATGTTTGAGGAATTCAATAAAACAAAACAAAACACCATACGGCTGGCAAGTAGTAAAGAAGGGGAAATAGAACAAGGAAATGACGTGGACATAGCCCCATAGAGCCTTGAAAGACAGTTTAAGTAGTCTGAATTTTATGCCAGGTTTTCAGCTGCAAAAGGCATAATATAATTTATATTTATAAATATCACTGTGAAGAGATAGTAAGCGGGGAAATGGAGGCAAAGAAACCAATTATAAGATTATTTCAGAATTCCATGGGAGAGGTACTAGTATTTCAACTAAGCATTGACAGATTACAAATGGAGACAGATACAGTGCATGTTTGGGATATGGAGTCAAGAGGACTTGACTAGGTTGGAGAGAGGAAGCTAGAAAACTGTAATTGTTTTGCTTTTAAATATACACTAGTAAGAGTCCTGGTGTGTGTGGCACTGTGAGTTCATGTGCTAGACTACAGGGTTACTTTGAACTGCAAGGTTGGCGGTTCAAGTTCACCAGCCACTCCTTGGAAACCCTACACAGAGTCATTATAGATTGGAACTCACTCTACGGCACTTAACAACAAAGTAGATAGTAGTATCCATTTACAGAAATGAGTCACACTTAGGAAAACCAGGCTTGAGAGGGTAAACCCAATGCTCTACTTTGATTCAGTGAAATCAGACATATAGTTGTCCCTCAATTTCCATGGGGGATTGGTTCCAAAACTTACTGCCCCCTGCCCACCATGCCTCACATACACACACATCTTTCTGTATAATTTAAAGCATCTCTAAATGACTTATAAATGAATTGTATCACTTTATACTCCCTCTTAGCTTTTGTGGGATTGCTTTGACCATTTAATTACTTCAAGTCCCCACCCTTCAATATTTTTGACCTGTAGTTGTTTGAATTCCTGGATGTGGAACCCTTTCATAAAAAGGGTTGACTGTACAAATTGTTGTTAAGTATCGTTGAGTCGGTTCCAACTGATCGCAACACTGCATAGGGTTTCCAAGGAGTGGCTGCTTGGTTTGAACTATCGACCTTGTGATTAGCAGTCCAGTGCTTATCCTATAGCTCTACACTAGGACTCCTGACTATACAACTAGAAGCTACAGCAAGTGGCTGATAGCAATAGATAGCGCTGTAGCACCCCAAGGTCGGTTTGAACTGGTAAGTCAGTGGTTCGAGCTTATCAGCCACTCCTCAGAAATTCTATACAGGGTTGCTATGAGTTGGAACTGATACGACAGCATTTAACATCCATAACAACAACAACTTACAGGGGAAAGTGTTTGTTTTAGAACTAGAGAAAAGATCTACTTAAAAGGTTAAAATTAAGCTCATTTCTGATTTGAAGGTCAATGTGAGTGCCATGCCATCTTGTGCTGATACTGTCTGTTAAAACAATTACCAATAAATAAAATTAAGAGATCAGAGCAAAACAATCAATTATAAGAACCATGAGATATTCCCTAGAGCCCACATAAGTCCTGATATTTGTTCTAAAAAAGAGAGAATAAAGGTGGGTAGCAAAGTATTCAAGCTAGTAACTTAAAGTCCCCTGTGTAATTTGTAGCGTAATTCTTAGAAGTTGTGAATATGTTCAATGCTATTGTGTCAGAACTTAAAAACAATATTAATGCTTGATGGAACCAAGTTGAATCAGCAAACACTTTGAACAAAATCGGTCTTCAGTATATAAGAAGCAAAGTTGCATCTGTGTAACATTAAAAAATAGAAAAGAGCAAAGATTGTGCTCTACCTAACAGCACAATGAGGAACAGGCTAATGCTGAATGTTAACCACTAGCAAAATTAGCTCTCAAATGTTAGGAAAATAGACTTTGTATTTTTGAAATATTCACTTTTCTAATAAAAACACATCCTCCTGGATTATATTTGTTTAAGCAGATACGCCACCTGCACAGTTAGAGGTCTTTTTCAAAGTTCTTGATTTTTTTGTTTTTGTTTTTGTTTTTGTTTTTTTTAATATTTTAAGTGTTTTGAGAACGATGTAAACAGCCAGTCCTACTTAGTTAACTTGCCTTATGACGTCATCACTCACTTCAACCCTTACCAGCTAGAATGAATGCATTACCCAATACTACAAGGGACAGTCAAAGCACACCTCTTGACTGATGTCATGCAAAATGTTGGAGACTTTCGAATCTGATCTTGGCACGACTGATGGAAACACTCCAAATTCAAGAATTGTTGAGAGCTGTACAATCACCACACAAAGGGACTGATGTGTTGCATATTGAATTCAGGCAATGATTACATATAATTGTATCATCACCATCATTACCTAGAGTGAGATTAATGGAAGCAACTATTCAGAAAAACAAGAAAGAAATTAGCTTTGAAGTAGCATAATGAAAGATTTTAATTGTGGAAAGAATTCAGTCACATTTTAAAATTACTGGTTGTGATTCCATCAAACTCGCTAACCCCAAATCTTAGTCACTGTTTCAATGCATCTGCTTGATTTCATTTGGCCACGTGATGATTAACAACGGTCAGATATCCACAAAATATAACTTTCCCATGAAACTAATAAACTAACCTGTTCAAATGTTTATTTTAATAAATGGGCAGAAGCACTTAGAAAAACACCAGTTTGTTTGTTTTAATATACCATAAAATCGGCATCAAGGGTGTCATTTCTTTTAGAAATAAAATATCATCCCAAAGATGAGGATAATATATGTTTCATATATCATGTCAGAAGTTAAAAATTCCTAACATTAAAGGTAAGATAATAGTTCAGTGTTATTCAAATATATCTATATCATCTACATACCAAATACAATTTCATTGATCCTTTTTCACCAGTGGCTACAGGAATTTTCTAAGCATAAATATGTACAATAGGAAGATTCTTGCTAGTTCTTAAGAGTAAGGAGAAGTTCCTAGTCACAGGTTTGGCAAAGTGATACTCCTGGGGTTCCAGATTTTAGGGGTCCTGAAACCTTGAGATGAACATTCCTTCCTTTTCAGTCTCTGAGGCTCCTTGGAGACTCTCAAATAGGAACTCTTGAAGGAGTTAGAGAATTTCAGCAGCCAGTGACCCAACAATGGATCTGAACACTAAGCTCTTACCTAAACTTAGGATTTGACTATGGGACATGGTTCAGATACTATTAAAATACAATGCTGTGTTTTGTTTTGTTTTTTCAATTAAGTTAAAAATATATCCAATAATATTTACATTATCTTATTTTCTATCTAAATTATTTATATTATGGGTTTCTTTGTATCATCTCTGTGTTCACTCTGGGAACGTGGAAGAATAAAGAGCTTCATTCATCTCCTATGTCCTAGAAAAGTCATGCCTACAATGTTAAAGCTATACACTGTAGAACTGCACCTACTTACCTATTGTATGATAAGGAAGACTTCAAGTTTTCCTTATTCATCTATACTTTACAAAAACTTGAAGAGATAGAAGACAGAGGGATAATTATAATTATAGATAGGGCATAAAATAGAAAAGTGGCTCTAGGTAAAACAGATAAAAAGTTCTAACTGTTTCTTCTTATAGTTGGACCTAAACTCTTTAAAAAGAACAATGTTATCACTTCCAATCACAAGGAAATAACAGCATCTCCAGTGGTGGAATCCATCCCCATTAAACTATGCCCCCTATATCATATATGGTCTCAGCCACCACCATCTCCTTCTTGGTAACTACTGTATACCCCTTTCTTTAGCTCTGCCTTTCTCATCTCCTTTCTACCTTGCAGCCAGGGTGATCAGTTCAAATTAGATTATGCCAGGACTCTAGTTAAAACCCTTCAATGGGTTGGCATTTGCTTTTCAAAAACAAAAGCTTTTTTCATGATCCATTTTTTAAATTGCTCTTCAAATATCATCTTCTACTCCCTGATTACTTTCTATTAACTAAAACCTCTTCTATCCAGTCACATTTTATCCCTCTCATTCGGCTTTCGTTTTATTCAAAATACTTACAACCACTTGGCATACTCTATAATGATTTGTTTAGTTATTAATCATCTTCTCAGGACTCCACTGATTTTTTTTTTTCACTTTAGTATCTCCAGTGTTTAGAAGAGCTTCTCACAGAAGGTATCTGGTGTTGGCTGAAATAGGAATGCATAGATGATGCATAATGTCCATGATCTTTCCCCTGTCTATGTATTTCGCTTCAACTCTCAGAGCATTTCCTCTTGACCACTACTGTCCTACAGAGCCACTGCCTTTCTTCATGTTTCTTGTATGTGTGAGGCTTCTTCCCATTACACTATCTTGAGCTGAAGCCAGGAAATCATTTGCCTCCAAATCCTTTTGTAATCAAAGGTTGTTTCTCTGAGTAGGTTATAGGTTTCATAAAAGCAGGAGTTTGTTTTCCGAGTTCTCCCTTTTGTGTCACCAGTGACTCAAAGGTCTATAGAGTGGGTGTCACGTTGAGATGGTGTTCCTAATTATTCATATCCAAATAGGTGATGTATTCTACTGAATTAAAATCCATTCAACATCTTGAACTGGCAGGTTCATATTTAAGAGTGTCTCAGTGAGTAATTTCAATAAAGTTAGGCAGTCCAGAAACTGTCATAAATGGAACCCCATTAGCAAATTGCCACCTCTATCTGTGCAATTAATAATGACAAATTTGGTGTAGCTTTCTCAAAGCTAAATGCTTTTAGTGCCAATTAAGTTACCATACTCTCAAAGCTTCGAATAGAAACCATATTGAAAACATTTATTAAATGCTTTGATTTAAATGAAATAAAATTAGGTTTGAAATATTTTAACTTATTATAATTGCAGCATTTTTTTTTTGAAGGGGAAGAATTCTATTTAGAAATTGTGAAAGTTAAATTTTCACACTAAAAGCTTCACACATGTAACCATTCTTCCTGTTGTGAATAAAACACTCCACGTTCTCACATTGTTCACTAATCACAGTACTGAACCAGTGGACTAAAAATAAAAGTAGATTCTAGGTCTTCCTGGTTGTGCATTCCCTATGGGCCCCTCTGTGACAGTTCCTGGGTCAGAATTAGCAAAGTTCCTCAACATTTAATAAATGATGACAAAGAAGAACCAACCCAAGACATTCCTACTTTATAGAGGAAACAAATCATGGTTTCACCCCCACACCAATAAATAATTGAATAAATGAATAGAATAACATGTATACTTTGAAACATTTTGTCTAATATCGTGCCTGTTATGAATATGACATTTCAGTAATATGAATCAAATCTATGGGTAGTCTCAGTGTTGTTGGGCTTGCAATAATCATATCACCTCTCTGATGACCTGGAAATTAACTAGCAAATTTGGATTCCAAACCTCCTAAATATAAATTAATTGGTTCTTTGGATTCACATATGAAAAGTTTAAGAGAAGTGTGGTAGTAGAAAGGACGTGTCTTGGGGTTCAACTAAACTGGAGTTGGCATCAAGGTCTCCCACTTATTTACTGTAATCTTAAGGAATACTGCTTAACTTGTCTGGATTTCAATCTCTAAAATGGGCTAATAGAACACCTACACCATATCGTTGCTTTGGAAATTAAAAATGATACTACAGTCACATAATATATGAAATAAAATAATCATTTAGTACCAGTCCCCTTCCTCTCTCATAGCAATTTATTAATAGCCTCTTTTTTTTTTAATCCAAGGGACGAGTGAAGAAGGAGTTCAGGCACTGTATTTGAGTCAATACTAGAGCTAACCATTTTTTTCCCACTCTACTGTAACAATTCCAGAATTCATAGAAATGTGTGCTCCCCATACTATATGGTAGACAAAGGTGAAAGCTAGTGACAAAGTGAAAGTTATAGACTTTGAAAATATACCTAGATGCATATCAACATGCTTCAAAAGTTCATCAAAAACTTCCATTACCATTTTATTTCACTTTTCCATGAGCTTTTTGGAGGCCCCTTGCGTGTCTATATGTGAGTGTACACAAATATCAGAAATGGAAGATGAATCTATAATCATAAATGCAGGAAAGGTGATTACTTAAATAATATGACTTCCAAGTCCATTCACTTAATTATCACACATTTACTGAATTCTTAACTTCCCCTCTTGTGTATTAGTTTGTCTTACTGTAGTGGCTGATGCATTGTTAGGATCCTGAAAGCTATGGCACTGGCATTTTAAAGACCAGTAGGGTCACCCATGGTAGACAGGTTTCAGATGAGCCTGCAGACTCAAACAGGAAGAAATATTCCACTATCCACTTCCAAAAGAGAGTCAATAGAAACCCTATAGATGATAACAGCACTGTCTAGTGTAGTGCTAGAGGATGAGAACTCTACATCGAAGGCACTCAAAACACCAAGATGGACCTGAGCATACCAATGATCATGAAGATGTCGTAAAACCAACAACATTTTGTTCTGTTGTACATGGGATCTCTATAAGTTGTAGGCGAATTGAGGGAAACTAATAACAAGTCCTTGTTTACATACAAAACCCTGCTTGGGTCCATGAGGATAATGTGTCATTCTCTTGATGGCGCTAAGAGTCTGATGATGAAGACAGGCATTAATCTGCATGAGAGTATTCAATATTAGTATTGAATCTATAATTTAAACTATAACAAATCCCATGAAGGAAAAGAACAAAGAACTGAGAGAATATAAAACCAAGGAATCATATTTGGATCAAGAAATCCAGGAAGACTTCCACTTCTGTTGATGAGAGGAAAGATGCCTTCTCTTTCTTGCCTGGGAAACTCTTCACTCTTTAAAGCTCATCTTCTTGAAGCCATTCTTGATTCTCTTAAGTCTAGTTGGTTGTCTCTTAAAGGTCTTGCCTTTAAAATACCCTCTTTATACTCAGCTCAAAGTTTTACTGTAATGCAATTAACTGTTTTTATCACTCTCCATACACCATTTTGTGAGGTCAGGATGCCGCCTCGTTTATTGCAATATCACTATTGAATCCTTGGCATACAGTATCCACTCAAGAAATGTGACATGAATGAGTTTACCCCTTTGACCTAAGCCATGATGCCTGGTATTTTCAGGTAATTAATTTACTTTAATTAAGATTTTCAAATGTAGATTTTGTCTCTTCATTTAATTTCATATTCTAGAATCTTGGTTTATACAACATATATTGTTGTTTTTAAGTGCCATCTAGTCAGTTCTGACTCATAGCGACCCTATATAGGGTTTCCAGAGTGGCTGGTGGGTTTGAACTGCCCATCTTGTCATCAGCACTCCAGCACTTATCCAATAGCACCACACCAGGACTCCTATAAAAAATATAAGAATTTTTTTAAAGTCTACTAAAATACAGTATATCAGAGATTAACACCCCAGCTCCAAGTATTTATGAGATGCATTTTAATAACCCAGGAACATCTGAAGGGAATGGGGACCCTGAGCAACTAAGTTTTGATTCAGTGTTGTAAATGCACTACACAATTCTGTACTAATAACCAA
Organism: Chrysochloris asiatica; assembly: GCF_000296735.1. Classification (NCBI taxonomy): domain Eukaryota; kingdom Metazoa; phylum Chordata; class Mammalia; order Afrosoricida; family Chrysochloridae; genus Chrysochloris; species Chrysochloris asiatica. Next base: position 4,434,430 of record NW_006408539.1, on the reverse strand, counting down.
GCTAAGACATATGGATTCTTTAGAGCAATGATTAAACTGAAACTGCCAGGAAGTTCTATAAGGCTAAGTGGTGCTTTGTCATGCAATAATAATTCTGTTTGGTTCAGCAAAAATTCAAGGGAATTCACAGGACTTCTCTCCTATGGAGGTTTCTGCATTTCTGCTAGATTAGAGCTACACAGGAAGGGCCCAGTTTCCCCCATAGTATTCTGTTGCCTAGCAACCAACTTGTCTAAGCATTACAAGGATGGGGGCTACATGAATGCATACCCTCACTCTGTTTTATCAATAGATAGGAGGAACTACAGTGGCAGAAGCAACTATAAATTAACAACAGTAAAAAATAGAACCTCTAAAATTTTGCTGGGGATTCAGCACACAATTAAATAAAAATGCAAAGTTGATCTGTATGCAATTTAAGCATCTTCTTCATGGTTCGAAGAAAGGCAATACTGGCTTACCCAAGTCTCTTCTAATATAGAAAACTTGTAACAGAAACACAATGATAGCAAAATTGTATTGATAATTATGATACTCAAGTCCTTTATAACACATTTCAACAAAATTTTGTTGCTTCTGATTTTTTTTTTTTTTAATTTCCTTCATTCCATTCATGAGAAATCACGCCTTGTGGAAAAACTAATATGTAAAGCTTTCTTCCTTGTCAAAAAGCAAACTTTGCAACTGCCTTTACATTCCTGAGGTTAGTATAGATTTTTCAATTAAAAAAATCTGAAGAAAGAGAGGATTCAATAAAGCAGGTAGCAGCAAAGTAGGAAAGTAAGGTGGCTGCTGTCGGAAATGTAGAGAAACAAGTGACTCCCAAACCAGCTGGCACATTTAACAATAGAATCATTGATGAAGGAAAGGGAGGGGAGGTTAAGGATAGGAAGAAGAGAGGAGAAAAGAGACGAAGTGTGAGAGTCAGGCATGGAAAGAGAAAGGAGGGGATAATGAAGGCAGTGAGCGAAATTGGTTTCCTAGTGAAAAGGTTAATTAAATATTTCGTGGCATGGAATTCTTAAAGAACTACTTTTCTGAGTGAGTGTGTATGTATTCCTGTGTTCTTTGTAAACACACAGAGATGATAATGATTCTCTCCTAACATCCTTTTCACAAGAATGCTTTAGAACAGTTTTTGTTGTTGTTGTTGTTTTAAAGGACAATAGTTTGTTTTTTACAGCATCTTACACATAGAGTTTGCACATAGGGAGAAAAAAAAATGATGCTACTGATGTGCAAATAAATTTTCTGAGATGGAGTTTATCCTTTTTTCATTGTTCTGCTTTGTTTTCTCTACAATTTCAAACCAACAAGCAATCAAAGGCAACCAAAAGGCAAACCTTCTCTCCCTATTAAAATTTATGGCAAAACAAGTGAACTTTTATAAACAATAGAAAACGCAACACCCAGAGGGCTCGTAGCCTTTCAGTGGTACTCCAAAGACCATGAGGCTGATTTCTAAGCTGAAGAAATGATTATAGATCATCCCAGGAGGACACCGACCAATAAGATGGCAGCAAGGCTATTTGTTTCCTGCCTTTTGTGTGTTTCCTAATGTTAATCTAGCTGAGCTGTCACACAGAAACCGGGAGCCTGGGGCAGGTTGAGGTCTTGGGGAGGGAGGGTGGAGCTTTTGGTGTCAGTCGAAAGGGCAAACACCAATCAGTATAATCAAGAATACAGAGGCACATTCAAGGTACAATGTCTTCCTTATTGTTACCCTGTAGGTTCTACACACTTGGAAGGTAATGTCTGCAGTATAGACCTTCTGTTTGTGTGTTCTATATTTAGCCTTAGCCTGGACTTTAAAAAGCATTTGATTTGTTTTCAGAATCCCTGGGTATTCCAACTACTGAAATCAATGTAGTTAATCAGGCTACAAGTTGGAGAAGAAAAAGTATTAATATATTTGCTCAACAAGAAACCAGAATTCCTAGATTCTCCTATACTTAAATAGAATCCTTCCATGTGGAAAATCAAAACAACAGAATGTTGTGCTTTCTTCAGGGAGGCTTTTTTTTTTTTTTTTCCCCTTTTCCATTTTGCCAGAAAGTATGCACAAGAAGAGAGAGAGAAAATCTGTCATAGAAATTTCATTCTTCCCTCAAGTCTTGCAACAAGCTGTCAACAGTTTCATTTGCAAAGAAGGGAGTTCAGACATTCTTACTGTTAAGAGATGAAACTTGAGCAGGATGGATGATTTCATCAGATCGCTAATAATAATAATAATAATAATAATAATAACTATGAACAGTCATAGAAGTATGGCAAAACAATCTAGTGTAGCATGTGTTAGGTAATTTCTACTCTTGTGTGACCTACAAGGAAAGATGTGCAAACACTTTGAGCTTAAAAACAGGTTCCAGAACAGACATTTCTTACTTTATGTTTTATTTCTTCTTCTTTTTTAATGCGTGCATATTTACTTTCTCATAAGACAGTTTTAGAATTAATGAATTAGCCCTAGTAATAAGTCACCAGGATGGATAATAATTGTGATTAAAGAATTCATTCAAAGTAGAAATTTAAATTCCTAGCAATAAAACAAGAATGAAAATCTATCCCATAAGTTAACTGTGGAATGTATTTTCTAACACATAATGTTGGTGGAATTGTTTGAATTTCAATGTTTCTCTGAGTTCTTTCAGCTAGATTAAAAACAAAACAAAACAAAACAAAAAAACTATTTGAGGATGTATTATTACTCAAGTTTCTGTACTTTAAAGATTTAGGAAAAACAAAGACATAAAATACTGCCTCTACCCTCCACAGACATTGTCAAACTAGTTAAGAAGATGGAATTTATAACTCAAAATGGACTTCAAGTCAGAAAGAATGCAATTTCTAGGGACTGGCCACTGGATGAGTAAATCAGGTTTGACTCTACTTCTTGAGCTATGTGACTTTTAGGTGACCCAACTCCTAAAAGAAAAACCAAAGAGGCAAAAAACAAAAGCAAACAAATGAACAAAAACCTGGCCACCATCCTCTAGATCTGGGACAGGACAATAGCCAGTTCTCACTTGTGTTCTAACTCTGTCCACCTACCTGAGAACTACTAAAAGGCTCTATGACTCGTCAGTCATTTGTAAAATTGACCCCCAAAAAATCCCCCTAACCAATCTCTTAGGAGCTAGTCTGACTTGTTAAAATGTCTGAGCTACAGTTGATTGGGAGGGAAATATACAAGAAGGGATTTGGCAATATATAAGTAGGAGGTTGGCAGAAGAATGATGAAGATGGGTGAAGACCCAGGAAAGGATGCAAGAGCTAAAGGGGACAGAGGTAAATAGTGATATACATACAACCTTAGAACAACAGTGTTCTGTGTATAGATACATGAAGAACACATGGACAGAGACACAGGCTGAATGGGTATGGGAGGAAGAGTGGGATGAGTTTGAAAGAAGATATTTGTACATGGATAACCACAGGGAGGAAGCGGGACAGCTCTTGTTGCACGGAGGGGATTGTAATCATTGAGATGAAACAAAGTACATGATTTGTTGAATGTTAAACTGATGATCTTGTGTGTAAACCTTCACTCAATTCACTATAAATATTTAAGAAGATATCTGAGATAGAAGTCAGATACTTTGAGTATGAACCATTTACATGTATATGTTAATTAATAAAACATATAATGTAACATATTTTATGACAAAGCACTTATTTACTTCATTTGCTATAACTATGAATAGTATTTGTCATTTTAAAATAGTGTTGTGGTTGCCATGGAGTCAGTTCAGACTCATTAAGAACTTTATATAGAGTTACCAAGAAGGAGTTGGTGGGTTTGAACCTCTGACCTTTCGGTTAGTAATCCAGTTCTTATCCTACAGCACCACACCAGCGCTCTAACCATTTATTAAGCATTTCATATGTGGCATCAGGATGGGAGGAAGGCTCATATAACACAACCTTGCTTGCTGAATGCAAAGAAGACTTGAAACACTTGTTAATGAGGATCAAAAGCTACGGCTTTCCATATGGATTACCACTCAATGTAAAGAAAGCAAAAATTCTTGAAACTGGACTACATTCATGATAAATGTAGAAAATACTGAAATTGTCAAGAATTTAATTTTACTTGGATCTACAATCAACACACAAGGAAGCAGCAGTCAAGAAATACAATGATTGAATAAGGCAAATCTACTGCAAACAATCTCTTTTAAAGTGTTAATTGAAAAGCAAAGATGTCACCTTGAGGATTAAAGGGCACCTGACCCAAACCGTGGCATTTCAATCACCTCATATGTTTGCTGAATCTAGAAAGTGAGAAAAGAAGACTGAGGATGAATTCATGTATTTGAATTATGGTTCTCACTAAGAATATTGAATACATAAAGGACTGCTGAAAGAAGGAACAAATCTGTATTAGAAGATGCATAGCCAGAATCCTCCTTAGAGAGGACGATAGTGAGATTTCTTCTCGTGTCCTTTGAGGGATCAGTCCCTTAAGGAGGACATGATGCCTGTTTAAGGGGAGGGTCAGTGAAAAAGAGGAAGATCCTCAGTGAGGTGGACTGATAGATACAGTGACTGTAAAAATGGGCTAAACCATAGCAATGATGTGAAGATGGTGCAAGACATAGTAGCGTTTTGTTCTGTTGCCCAGTGGGTCATTCATTCAGTTCATTATAAGTCTGCACTGACTTGATAGCACCTAACAACAACAAAATATGACATTTGCCTTAGTAAGTACTTTATCTAGTTTAATTTCATGCTATCAAAGTCTGATGAGGTATCTATTCCTATTACCTCTAACAGACAAATAAACACGTTTAGAATGCTTAAAACTTTAGAGGAGATACAGTTCGGAGCTGAATCCAACACTACTTCTGACAAAGACGATCACTACTATTAACCATCGACCTAGATTACTTATTTATCTAGCTTGTTCTGCTGAATACTGAATGTTTGAAGGAAAATATGTGATTAAAAATAAAGCATATACACAGGAATTTGTATATTTGAATAATCTTTAAAGGCCATTGAATATCCTCATTTTACAGGTAACTAAACACCAGTTTCATTCTTCTTGGATCAACTATCAACACTCACGGAAGCAGCAGTCAAGAAATCCAATGACGTATTGCATTAGACAAATCTGTTGCACAAGACTGTTTGAAAGTGTTGAAGAGCAAAGATGTCAGCTTGAGGACTAAGGTGCGCCTGACCCAAGCCATGGTATTTTCAATAACCTCATCTGCATGCGAAAGCTGGACAGTGAATAAGGAAGACCATAGAAGAATTGATGTTTTTGAGTTGTGGTGTTGGAGGAGAATACTGAAGGTGCCATGGGCTACCAAAAGAACCAACAGATCTGTTTTGGAAGAAGTGCAGCCAGAGTGCTCCTTGGAGGCCAAGATGGCCAAATTTCATCTCTCATACTTCAGACATATTGTCAGGAGGGACCAGTCACTGGAGAAGGATATAATGTTGGGTAAGGTAGAGGGTCAGAAAAAAAGAGGAAGACCCCCAACGAGATGGATTGGCCAAGTGGCAGCATCTATGGGCTCAAGCTTGGCAACAGTAGTGAGGTTGGCCCAGGATCGGGCAGTATTTCGTTCTGCTGTGCATAAGGTTGCTATGGGTCGGTACCTACTTGATGACACCTAACAACAACAACAACAAAACACCAGCTGATCCTTGGAAACCCTATACAGGATAGCTATGGGTCAGAACCAACTGAACGGCATTTCACAACAATAACAAAAACAATCCAAGAAAGGATAAGTCATTTGCTAAAAGTTACCCAGCTATGCAGTCAAAGTACTAAGTATGAAGTATGGTGCCCAAACCTTTGCTCCCTACTTCAGTCCTCTTCTACTACTGCAATGCCTGGAAATAGTAAAATGCTCAGGAAAGAATATGGTTCACTGAATTTGCTAATTAGTTAAAAGATTAAAAAAAGAAAGCATTTTTTTTTTTTTTTTTTTTTTATGAATCCTTGTTATTGAAAGTCTTTCTAAAGTATATGGGTTGGATTTCCTGCTTCAGTAAACATAGTTGTTGTTAAGTGTCATGGAGTCAGTTCTGATTCATAGCAGCCCTGTATAGGATGTCTGAGGAGCAGCTGGTTGCTTTGATCTGCTGACCTGTGGTTAGCAGTCCAGTGCTCATCCTACAGTTCCAAAGCAGGAGTTGGTACTAAATATATTTCTTGGTTGCAACATGCTAAAGTGGAGATAGTACTACAGTGTGGTACTTATCTGGATTCTACTCCCAACGCAGTTAGCTATGTGCCATACAACTGTGTAGATTGTACGTGAAGGATCCCCAATGAATCTTGTCTCCTGGTATTCAACTCCTTTTTTGGTGCCTCTTTGCGTTGACACTCTGGTCATATGACTTGCTTTGGCCAATGGTACATTAGCAAATAGGACACAGGAAGGTTTACACATTGAGAAAAGCTCTGGAAGCCATGCGAAAGAGCCTAGGATAGCTTCCCTGAAATTGGAAGATCCCAAAGCTCTTGGCTGGCCCCACAATCACCACTGCAGTTGAATTAAGTCGTCAGCTGTGGAATACAGAATGCACTACTTTCAGGCACCTAGGTGGAGCTAACAACAGTAAAGCACACTAACCCAAGACAAGAGATATTGTCTCCTTTGTACGCTAGCTGGTTGTATGCCCATGTTTCAGTAAGTACCCTATCTTCCACACCTTTTTTACACTGCTGACTCACTTCCAAGAATAGACTATTGAAAAAGGAAACTAGGAACTTTACAGTGAAGAAACCAGGCAAATACTATCTTAATCAAGTGAAGAAAGTTAACGTCACCAGTGATACCAGATGGATGTCAACTATCTCCTCACAGAAGGTGAAGAAACACACTTCCCCCCTCTGGCACTCATTCCCAAACAACATAATTTTAGGCTAAACATGAAAAAAAGTCAGTGATGATGAAATTGAAGAATTCTGCCAATTTCTTCAGCTTTAAAGTGATTAAACATATAATTAAGATGCACTGATAACTAATGGTCATTGGAATATGAAAGTTGGAAACAAAGAGGAAGGATCTGTAGTTGGAAATTTAGCCTTAGTGATAGGAACAATGTTGGAGAGCTCATGATGGAATTTTGCAAGACCACTGACTTATTCATTGTAATATCCATTTTTCAACAACTTAAAAGGCTACTATGCATGTGGACCTTACCAGATGGAATACAAAGGAATAAAATTGACTACAGCTGTGGGAACAGACAATGGAGAAGCTCAAAACAAGGCCAGTGGCAGATTGTGGAACAAACCATCAATTCCTCTTATGCAAATTCAGGCTGTAGCTGAAGAAAATTAAAATCCGTTCTCAGGAGCTAAAATAAAACCCTGAATTTAGAGATAATCTCAAGAACAGATTTGATGCACTAGACACTAATAACAGAAAATTAAAGAATTGTGGAATGCCAGTATAAATGAAGAAAGCAAAATGTCATTAAAAACACAGGAGGGAAGAAAGACCAAAGTGAATGTCAGGACAGACTCTGAAAATTGGTCTTGAGCATAAAGAAGCTAAACCAGCTGTAAGAAATGAGGAAGTAAAAGAGCTAACTGAAATTTTCAAAGGGCACCTCAAGAAGACAAAGTAAAGTATTACAATGAAATGTGCAAAGACCTGGAATTAAAAAATAAAAATGGTGGTATAGGCTCAGCATTTCTCAAGCTGAAAGAACTAATGAAAAACTTCCAGCATTAACTTGCAAGAGTGAAGAATTCTATGGGCAAAATATAGAGTCCTAGTGTGGAGCTTTAGGATAAGCACTGGACTGCAAGGTCGGTTTGAACCACAAGGTCAATGGTTCAAACTTACCTGCCACTCCTCAGAAACCCTATTCAGGGTCGCTATGAGTTGGAATCGACTTGATAGTACTTAAGAGCAACAAAAGGGGCAAAATAGAGTCGTGGTATGGCACTGTAGGATAAGTACTAGAATACTAACCACAAGGTTGGTGGTTCAAGCCCACCACCCACTTTTCAGAAACCATATACAGGGTTGCTATGAGTCAAACCAACTTGACAACTTGATGGCACTTAACAATAACAACAATACGGGCAAAATATTGAATGAAAGAGGTAGCTTGTGATGAAAAACTGATGATACTGAAGGAGGAAGTCTAAGCTGTACTGAAGGCATGGATGAAAAACAAGGCTCCAGGAACTAAATATTTCAAGAAGCTGTCACAGGATGGCAATGTTTCTTTCTGTTATACATAGGGCCACTATGAGTCAGAACTGACTGGAAGGTACCCAACAACAAAAGTGAGTACATCAGTAAATCATGAACTCAGGAGCACTCTACAAAATAGCTGGTCATTGCGCCTCAAAAGTGTCCAGGTCATGTGAAGCAAATAATAACTAAAACTGTCACAGACCACAGATGGCAACTAAACACACTGTGGTATACTGGATTTAACTGGAAGTAGAAATCAAAGATTAAAGTGGGGGTGGTGCAAAAAGGGAAATCTAAACCAAGTTTGGGCTTATTAATATATATATTGTTGTTGTTGTCAGGTGCCATCGAAT
>NW_006408539.1:4418041-4425432 GCF_000296735.1 Chrysochloris asiatica | reverse complement strand
GGTTTCCGAGGCTGTAAATCTTTACGGGAGCAGACTGCCTCATCTTTTTCCTGTGGAACAGCTGGTAGTTTCCAGTCGAAGGATTATCTCTGTGCATGCCCACCCTAAACGCCAAGATTTTATTGTGTCTAGACACAGAATACATTAAATGGAATGGTTACTGAAGCTACGTTATTTTTTCCCAACTAAAACAAAATGGTAAAATAGGGCTTGCTGGCTCTTAACAACAACAACAACATATAATAAGTTGTCTCTAGTGATGCAAATTCTTAAGCACTCAACTACTAGCTGACAGGCTGTCAGTTTGAATCCACCCACAGGTACCTCTGAAGATAGACCTGTGGCTCTGCTTCTGAAAGACTTGGAACCCTATGACCAAATTCTACTCTACACATTACACACCTAGGGTTCTCATGGGTCTGAATAGACAGGATAGTAAATAATGACACACACATACACATTATATATATATGTTGTTGTTGTTGTCAAGTGTCATCGAGTCAATCCGATCCATAGCGACCCTGTATAGGGTTTCCAAGGAGCAGCTGGTGAGCTTGAACCACGGACCTTGCAGTTCATATGGCTTTGCAGTCTGACACATTAACCCACAGCGTCACACCATGACTCTCTCTCACTCTCTCTCTCTCTCTCTCTCTCTCTCTCTCTCTATATATATATATATATATATATACACACACACACACACACATACAGTTGTTGTTATTAAGTGCTGTCGAGTCAGTTCCGACACATAGCGACCCTGTATAGGGCTTCCAAGAAGCCACTGGTGAGCTTGAACTACCGACCTTCCAGTTCATATGGCTTTGCAGTCTGGTGCATTACCCACAGTGCCACACCAGGGGCTTCAAAAAGTTTATGGAAAAATTCCATCACCTTTTAATCCCATTTATCCACAAACTTTTTGAACCCCTCTCGTATCTATTTTAACAGCAATGTTAAACATACATCTGCATGTTAGAAGTATTCTTACTAAATGTGCTTAGGTCAGGTCTAACAAATCCTGGGTCTTCCAGTATGAATGCGCTCTACTAATCCTTTGTTATCCTGAAGCATAAAGATGAGTAAAGTGTCACCATTTTCTTATTTAGCACATAAAGATCAATGGTGAGAAGTGGGCACAAATCCGATTGGTTCCTTTAAACTTTTTACCTTTTTTTTTTTTTTTTAATGATAAGATGGCCCAGATGGAGAGGGGAAGACTCTACAAACTTGCAACAGTATGCAAGAATAAAAGTTTACAATGCAACAAAAGTGCATCTGGCTCTTTAAATATTCATGAAAATAATACTATAAGGTCTGCTCCATGGGGCGTTTACTCCCTTTTAAAGAATTTAGTTCTGCAAATGTGATGGCAAAGAGGCTGGCATATGATGTCGAATAATGCTATTGTGATGGGGAAACCAGATTCTGAGAGAAAATGTATCATCTGTGCCTTTTGAGTTTTGTATTTTGTTTTTAAGGCATTTTGGAAAGAGATCAAGAATTGCCACTTGGCAAATAGCATAAAGCAGAGTTAACAATGCAAGAGAAGAGAGGCAGACAACTGGGAGGATTGTGCTAATTCCAAATATGTCACGTTTAGAATTGGCCACACTCTCCCTCCTATGACAAAAGGATCGTTCCTTCCTGGTGAGCTTCTGGTAATGGGAAGAATGATGGACTACCTATTAACCATTTTCCTGAATGAGGAAGGTCTAGCCATCACAATCTATGTTGCTGATGATTATGATTATCTTAAGTCTCCCCAGCAGGGGTCACTAAGCTAATGACAAATATTCGCTCCATTACAATATGCAATCACTGTTCCCACTGATAACTTGAGGGGGGTAAAAATGTGATTTCCATGACCCTGCAGGGGAAGCTTTGACTGAAGACACACAATATGTCTCCTTAACATTGACAGTATTTTAGACATAAAGTCAAAATAGAATAATTGCTCTTTAGTGTAATGTTTACAAAGTAGAAGGTAGTCTACTGCCTAATAGTCTTAAAAATTATATATAGATACGTTTGGTGTCATAGTCAATTATTATATATATTACATAAGCATATATATATGGTCCTGATGTGGCACTAAGAGTTAATGCACTGTACTGTAAGGTAGGTTTGAGCCGCAAGGTCAGCAGTTCAAGCTCACCAGCCACTCCTTGAAAACCCTATACATAGTGGCTATGAGATGGAATTTACTCAACAACACTTAACAACAACACAAAAAATACATATACATATATATGAAGCACTGGTAGCACAGTGGTTACAAGTCAAACTGCTAATCTCAAGGTCAGCAATTCAAAACTTCCAGCAGTTTCATGGGAGAAAGTCGAGGCTTTCTGCTCCCATAAAGATTTACAGCTTCGGAAACCCAGAACCTACTCCATGGCACATAACCACTATATGTGTGTGTGTGTGCGTGTGTGCATTGTGTATATATGGTATGTGTGTTATACATAGATATGCTTTCCAAATGTGAATTTACTTAAATAATTTAAACAAATTAGAAGAAATGGTATTTAATTTAGACACACCCTGATTTCATTGAGGACTAGTTCACTTATGTCTGTGGTAACGTTGGTCTCCTTAATCTGATGCTGTCTAGATGATCCTGACTTCTACCGAGATCCTATAGGACAAACTAGAACTGCCCCATGAGGTTTCCAGGGCTGTAATCTTTGTGGAAGCCTACTGACACATCTTTCTCCAGTGGGGGGCATAATGGATTTGAACTGCCAACATTTTGGTTAGAACTGAGCTCTTAACCACTTCACCACTGGGCTCATCTTCACCTTCCATGTATGTTCTTTAAATTAAAAAATAAAAAGCCGTTTTCATTGACTGGCTTCTGACTCATGGTGGTCCCTGTGTGTCAGGTAGAACTGTAATCCCATAGGGTCTTCAATGGCTGCTTTGCCAGAAACAGATCCTCTCGGTGGACTTGAATCTCCAAACTTTTGGTCGGCAGTTGACTGCATTACACCAGGGGTTCCATACTTTCTAATTGGTTGGATTTATATTAGATAGGAACAGTGAAGGACAGAGACTTTATGCTTAAATTCATCCATAAACTAAAGTTTTAAAGTACAATAGTGAATAAAGTGTCATCTTGCCAGCCAATAAAACCAGTCTTTATTTAGCATGGCCTCCAAGGACTTATAGGGTCTTGGTCCTGCTGTCTTTCTTACCTTGCCCCCATCTCTCTCGCCTTGATCATTTTACTGCAGATACACGGGTTCCTTGATGTTCTTCAAACACCCCAAGTGCAATCTCTCTAAGATCGTTGATACTTGTTCTTGCCTCTGCTGTAAACATGTTCGCCACAGATTTCCAGGAGAATAAACAAATCTGTGTTTGAAGAAGTACAGCTAGCATTCTCCTTAAAAGCAAGATGGCAAGAGTGGGTCTCCCATACTACAAACATGTTATCAGCAGGGACCAGTCACTAAAGAAGCGTAGAGGGTCCCTCAGTGAGATGCATTGACACAGTGGCTCCAACAAAGAATTCAGACCTATCGATAATTGTGAAGATGGACCAAGACCGGCCAGTGTTTCCTTTTGTAGTACACAGGGCTGCTATGAACCAGCATTGACTCTATCACATCTAACAACAGCAATAAAAATGAAGGATTAGATTAGGACGTTCCCTCGTCTCATTAAGTCTCTCCCCAAGAGTTACTAGTTCAGAGAGGCCTTTTCTGATCACCAGACTTAAAGCTACACAGCCATTGCTCTCTAGTCCCTGAGCACACTTTGCTTTTCTTCAAAACACTTTTCACTACCTGGTGTGATGCTATAGGATAGGCACTGGACTCCCCAAGGTTGGTTTGAATCCCCAGGTTAGTGGTTCAAACTCACCAGCTGCTCCTCTGAAACACTCTAGAGGTTGCTATGAGTTAGAACAGACTCAATGGCACTTAACAAAAACAACATTATATTCTGGATTAAAAAACAACAACAACAACAACAAATTCTTTTCTGGATATGCTTGCTAAGTATTGTCCATCTTCCCCATTGGAATGGTGCTATCGATTGACCTGTGTTCTTCAAAAAGATCTGTTGAAAGTCCTAATTGCTGAACATGATGGTATCTGGGAATAGATTCTTTTTTGGAAGGTGCTTTCTATTAAGCAAAAGAGGTCATAGGGAGCAGGGTGGGTCCTAATCCCTTTTGAGTGGTATCTTCTAAGCAGACATCAAGATAGATGGAGTCACAGAAGTAAGTGAAGGAATCCCGAGAGATATCTGTGACTACTAGAAGTCAAAAGGTCCCTAAAGTGGAAAGAGGGAGTATGACCCTATGGACACCCTGAATTCACACTTCTAGCTGCTAGAGATATGACAGCATACATTTATGCTTTACAGCCACCCACTCTGTGATATCTTGCTACAGAAACGAAGAAAACCAGAAATGTTAAGCCCCAGGGAGATGAGGTTTTATCTGATACCCTCCAGCCTCAAGAACCATGGTTGGTATAGTACGAACTCAGTAAATCTTTCCAAATAAATGAATTAACTAGCTAATCAATATGTGGCACTCACCAATTTGGAGGAAAGCAGAAGACTGGTAAGACAATGGCCATACACACAACGCATTTACATCTACTTCAAGAGACAAGAGATGTGCGTAAGATCATTTGCTATAGCACGCTATACCTTGTTTAAAATGAAGCAACCAAAATTGTTAGGAAGAAGCACATGTGATTGTTCACAGAAACTCAAACCTTCAGTAGAAACCTTTGGTGAACTGATCAGTTACTAAAAATATTAGTTTAAACATAACCTTCCATTATTTGAGACGCTCATACAGTAAAAGCCACATTCTGCTCCGATGTCAAAGACAGAATTTGGGGCTGAGTAATTCATTGCTCTGAACTCATATGACATTCTTTAGAGTTTTACATTCTTGCTATGTTTTCATCTCTATATTCATAACAAACTAGTACATCAGACACTTTCAAGATGAGAAGTCATTTTGTGAACCAGCAGCACTTAATTTCTTTTCTTTTTTGTTCCAGTTCACTTCGTTTTGTTTTTTGTTTTTCCCCCTTTTCATCCATTACCACTGAAATGTATCCTACCTATCTTTGAAAATGCCTTTTTCCTCCTTCACCTCCTGTCCCTCCATTACAACTTTACAATCTCCAGTCTTCTCATTTTCTTAATCTTCCAACCTTCAAATTTAGGAATTCCCCCTGCATCGTATTATGGATATAATTTAAAATAAAATCAAATGGCAGAAGCATCTTCTCTGGAATTTTCAAATGTGAGATTGTTAAAATCCTTCAAGAACTTTACCTGTCTCCCATTTGCTACACAACCTCTGCCCCAATAATAAATACTTAATTAATGCAAATATTCCTGCCTCACTTTCCACAAAGTTGGCAACCTTACACCCCCCTCCTGTTTTGATAGACTCACTCATTCTCCCTCCGTTCAGGAGAGAAAAATAGGGGGAATAGCACAGAGGTAAAAAAAAAGACACCCCTTAATGAATGTGTTTAATAGCTGACACGTCTTCTTTCTTTATTTGTTGGATGAGAACTGGCACATACTCAGCATGGCATTGTTCACTTTGAAGTGGTTTTCCATTGTTCTCCTACAGGCTCTATCAAGGCCTAATGACAGATGACCTATCAAATGCTTCCCCCTTTGTCTTCCAACCTCTTTACCACCCCTAATTTCTTTCTTTCTTTCTTTTTTTAAAAGCTAGCACAATCTGCTCACCCTACTGGCTCTTCCTCTTTGAGGGGTAGCAGGTGGGAAGCCTGGGCACCCCCAAAGCCAAGGGCTGTTCTGCAAGCTTGTCCCTATCCCAATTATCCAAGGAGAAGTGATCCATACCATATATGAATGGATATTTTTTCTAAAGCTGTCAGAGAGCAATTGTCCTTATTTTCCAAAACTGTCGTAGGAAAGGAACGTGATTCAGAGGTGACATCCCAGTTGCTCTTTAAAAACAAACCCCCTGAAACCCACAGATGTTTAGTTGAATTCTGACTCATAGCAACCATAGAGGACAGAGGGAGAACTGCCCCAGAGGGTTACTTACCCAGGTCCTTACCAAAACAGACAATCACAACTGTCTCCTGCAGACTAGCTGATGGACTCAAACCACTGATCTTTCAATTAACATGTTAAATGATTGCATCAACAGGGCTCCTCCCTTGAAGATAAATAAACCCTAAAATCTCCTTCCATGTGGGAGTTAGTAATAGCATTACAACAAACTTGTAACAGAACTTTAGAAAAGAAACTAAAACGGGTGACGGTTTCCATTCAAAACAGATAAACCAGCAATCATGAATAATAGTCTCCTGAATCACCATGTTTATACTGCGGAGCTTAGATGGAAGGCATTGGAGAACACATACCTGGAAGGAACTGAAGTTGGCAAATTAATGGCGCTGTGGGTTAATGTGCTGGACTGCAAAGTAGGATTGAACTACAAGGTCATTAGTTCAAGCTCAACAGCTGCTCCTGGAAACAGTGTCGCTATGGGGCGGAACCGACTAGATGACACTTAACAACAACAACTACAACCACTGGCTACTTTCAGATCTGGCAAGGCTGCTAGGCTGGAATGACCCCAGTGAGCTTTTTCAAATCTTCCTGAATGCAGGTCTTCTGAAGGTTCCTTCCTACCTCCAGTTTGAACAGAAATACTCTTCACTCCTTAATCTATCTTACTACTGAAGTCCTTACTGTTGACCCTCAAAATTTTACATAGATTCTAGTTTATGTTTCAATCCATCACATTTATATACAAACAAGGAGTGGAGCTGAAGAACAAGCACTGGGCTGCTAACCATAAGGTCAGCGGTTCAAATCCACCAGCTGCTCCTCAGAAACCCTATACAGGGTGGCTATGAGTCTCAATCGACTGGGTGGCACTTAATAACAACATTTATAGAAATAGATTGCTTTCAGATTAGATTACCATATCATCACACAACCAGACACTGACCTATCAAAGTGCTTAAGGAATACACACATACATACATATATATATGAAGCTCTGGTAACATAATGGTTATGAGTCGGGCTGCTAACCTCAAGGTCAGCTGTTAGAAAGTACCAGTCATTCTGTGGGAGAAAGATGAGGCTTTCTGCTCCCATTAAGATATATATCCTCAGAATCCTTATACAATGTCGCTATAAGTTAGAATTGATTTTGTGGTACATCACCATTACCAGTGATGCTGTTAAGCACTGTCGAGTTGGTTCCGACCCATAGTGACCCTGTATAGGAATTACAAGGAGCAGCTAGTGAGTTTGACCCTATGACCTTGCAGTTCAAAGCAACTTTGCAGTCCAGTACATTAGCCCACAACACTACACTATGACTACTTAATATTTCATTTTGTGACTATACTACT
>NW_006408539.1:4416057-4417941 GCF_000296735.1 Chrysochloris asiatica | reverse complement strand
GCGGGAGAAAGATGAGGCTTTCTACTCCCGTAAAGATTTACACCCTCGGAAACCCTATACAGGGTCGCTATGGGTCGGAACCGACTCGATGGCACACAACAACAACAACATATATACACACACGTACCTATACCTATACCTATGGAGTCCTGGTATGGAACTTAGAATAAGCATTCGACCATAAAGTCAGTTTGAACCGCAAGGTCAACAGTTTGAACAACTAGCGGTTCTGTGGGAGAAAGATGAGGCTTTCTGCTCCAGTAAAGATTTACAGCCTCAGAAACCCTGTACAGTGTCGCTATGAGTCGGAACCGACTTCATGGCACATAACCACCACCACCATGCACATATATATAAACATAGGTTGTTATTAAGTGCTGTTGAGTCAGTTCCGACTCATAGCGACCCTGTACAGGGTCTCAAAGGAACAGCTGTTGGGTTTAAACTGCTGAGCTTGTGGGTAGCAGTCGGATGCATACCCAGTCGGATGCTTATTCTACAGTCATTTTAAACAGTTACTCCTCTAGAACTGATCACTGATCCTCTCTAAAGGGTGTTAATGGTATGTCATTGTTAATGTCTGGCCAGGTGTTAACAAGTTATTTTCTTCAGACAAATTAGCTCTGTGCTTCCCAAAGTTTGTGAAATTTTGTGAAAATAGCATGAGAGGAATTAAGAAAAAGTGTTGTTAACAATAGACAGTATCCACATAGACAAAAATTAAATTGAATTCAAAATTGCACGGCAATACATTAGGGCCTCTATTATGTTGCTGGAGTCCTTAGCAGTGCTGTGGGTTAATGCACTGGGCTACAGAGTTGGTTTGAACCACAAAGTCAGCAGTTCAAGCTCAACAGCCATTCCTTGGAAACCCTATACAGTGTCGCTATGGTTCAGAACTAACTCGACAACACTTAACAGCAATGACAATTTTTTTCATTGATCTTCACAGCTTTAGGTTTTACATTTAGGTCTTTGATAAAAGTTTATTTTGGTATGTGGTATGAGATATGTGTCCTGTTTCATTCTATTGCAAATGAATATTGTGTTTGCCGATTTGTTAGAGACTATATCTTTCCCATTTAATAATTTGATCAAAGATAAGATGTACATATAAATGGGTTTGGATTGGCTGAGTGGCAGCATTGATGGACTCAAGTGTGGCAACAGTAGTGAGGTTGGTCCAGGATCGGGCAGTGTTTCATTTTGCTGTGCATAAGGTCGCGATTCGATGGCACCTAACGACATCAACAACAACAATAAATGGGTTTATTTCTAGGTTATCAAATTTTGTTCCATTGATCTATACATCTTTTCTTATACCAGCATTAGACTGTTTTGACTGCTATGGTTTCGCAATTGAGAAGTGTGAGGCCTCTGGTCTTTAGAAGTATTTTTCTTATTTGTGTTCTTTCCCATGCCATACATGTTTGTTGATTAGTTTTGCCATCTCCTTAAAGAATGATGTTGAAATCTGGATCAGAATTGTATATTTGTAGATCATTTTGGGTAGTATTGAGACTTTCACACTGTTCAGTCTTCCTATCCATGAGCATGGTATAGTCTTCCACTTATGTGGGTCCTTTGGGTTTCTTGTAGGAGTGTTTTATAATTTTCTTTTTGCTGATATTTTGTTTCTCTTGTTGGATTTACTTTCAATTATTTCATCTTTTGGGTGGATATTCTTGATGGGTTTATGTGATTACTTTTAAAGAGTTATATCTGTTAGTATAAAGGAATCCAATGGATTTTTGTATTTTGATCTTACACCCCATCACTTTGCTGAACCTTTTAATTGGTTCCAGTAATGTCGTTGATGAATTTTGGGGATTGCTGTGAATAGCATCATATGAGCTGCAAACAGAAATCATTTTACTTCTGCTT
>NW_006408539.1:4324280-4415292 GCF_000296735.1 Chrysochloris asiatica | reverse complement strand
TACTGCACATTTGACTGGCAAAGACTCAAGTTATAAATATTTTCCTTTCTGTACATTTTTACTTAAATCATGGTTTCTCTGCTTTCCTCTCCTCTGAATGGATGTAAATATAAAGTCAAATTCTTTAAAGGAGCAAATTCCAGTACCACTGCTTATTTATCAAAACTTAAGTTCAATCATCACATTTTCTAGTAGCAGCTCTGATAAGTGTTGTTGTTGTTGTTGTTAAGTGCCTTTGAGTCAATTCTGACCCATAGGGACCTCGTATAGGGTTTTCAAGGAGCCGCTGGTGAGCTTGAACCACCGACCTTGCAGTTCAGACAGCTTTGCAGTCTGATGCATTAGCCCACAGACTAGGTGTTAAATACACATGCCTTAAAAGCAGAAACTATTGTTAGGCTCAATGACTGTTTCTTATTCTCCTTAATGGAAATGTCACCATGCTTTCAATCAAATTAGAGAAATTGACATAAGCCAAGTATGTCAATATTTTTAAACTGATAGTGCATTAACTTGAGCACATGAACTTCTGAGAAACAAGGCATATGATTAAATACTAGATCCTTTTGTTAATCTGGGCATCCCAAATAAAGTGGCGATTTAATAGGCATGGAAAAATACTGGCTCTGTCCCAATATAAACAAGAAATGGCTAGCATTGATTTATAGAGGAGATTAAACGTTTGACTTCTTTGTACACTTTCTCCTCACTTATTGACTATATCATTATCCAACATTTTGCATTTATGACAATAGTAAGAGAATCTACTATCCGACTATGTTTTGCATCAACAACATATATCTGGCAGTAAAACATGCAGAGGAACAAGGCAAGAGTAATTCCAGATATGATTGGTGAGGATATGTGTCAACTTGACTGGGCAATGAGTCTTAGTGATTTGATAGTTACATACAGATGTAATTTGGCAGTTACGTAATTCTGTAGACCTCCTCTGCATTGTGATGTGATAAACTCATCCTCCATTTTTGTTTAACACCACTATCACCTAACAGCATGTCCTTTGGAAACTAACCATATGTGTATTTGGTTGGTTAAAGTAAATTTTATACTTAAGTTATGTTCTGGTAGCATAGTGGTTACGAATCGGGTTGCTAATCTCACGGTCAGTGGTTCAAAACTACCAGCTGCTCCACGGGAGAAAGATGAGGCTTTCTGCTCCCATAAAGATTTATAGCCTCGGAAACCCTATGCAGGGTCACTATGAGTCAGAACCAACTCCACGGCACCTACCAACAACACGTTATTCTTAAGTGTCACTGAGCTCTGATGTACAATGCAAGTCCTGCACCATGCTCATAATTATTCCTAGATTGAGCCCACTGTTGTAGCATTGTGTCAACCTGTCTCATTGAGGGTCTTCATGTTTTTAACCGATCCTCTATTTTCTCAAGCATGATGTCCTTATCCAGGGTCTGGTCCCTCCTTATAACATGTTCAAAATATGTTTAGCAAAAAGTCTTGTCATCCTCTCTTCTAAGGGGTATTCTGTTGATACTTCTTCAAAGATAAACTTGTTAATTCTTCTGGTGGTGGTGGTAGTTACGTGCCGTGGAGTCAGAACTGACTCATAGAGACCCTGTACAGGGTTTCCGAGGCTGTGAATCTTTACGGGAACAGAAAGCCTCATCTTTCTCCCATGGAACAGCTGGTAGTTTCGAACTGTTGACCTTGTGGTTTGCAACCCAATTCGTAGCCACTACGCTACCAGGACTCCTTATTCTTCTGGTAGTCCATGGTAAATTCAGTATGATTTGTCAACACCAGAATTGTAATGCATCAATAATTCATTTTCAGTCTTTCTTACTTAATGTCCAGCTTTGGCATGATACAAGGGTAATGAAAGCAACATATCTTAGGCTAGGCTCACATTAGCCATCCAAGTGAAATCTTTGTTCTCTAACACTTGGAAGAGGTATTTTTCAGCCAATTTTCTCAATGCAATATGACATTTGATTTCTTGGGAACTACTCTCATAAGCTTTGATTGTGATTCAAGTAAAATGGAATTCTTGGAAAAGTCAACATTATGTCTATTTATCATAGTGTTGCTTATTGGTCCAGTTGTGTGGATTTTTGTTTTCTTTATGGTGCGGTATAATCCACAGTAAAGGCTGTAGTTTTTGATTCTGTATCAGTAAGTGCTTCAAGTCATCTTTGCTTTCACCAAGCGAGGTGGTATCATCTACATAATGCAAGTTTTGATGAGCTTTGCTCCAGTTCTGATGCTCCATTCTTCTTCATACAGTACAGCTTTTCAGATTATTGCTCAGCAAACAGATTGAATAGCCACGGTGAAAAGATACACACATGAAGTACCCCTTTCTTGATTTTAAACCACGCTGTATTCCCTTGTTATATGTGAACCACTGCCTCTTGGTCTAGGTACAGGTTCTGGACTTCCTGTGCCTCACAATGTTATGTATACTTTTATGATCCACACAATTTTAATACGTTTGCTTGACCAATAAAACACAGGTAAACATCTTTCTAGTATTCTCTGCTTTTAGCTGAGATAGATCTGACATCAGCAATGACACCCTACTTTCATGTCTTGGCTCCAATATCTAGCATTTCCCTGTTATGTATGGCTGCAGTCGTTCTTGAATTTCTTCTGCAAAATTTTACTTGCTTAAGATAGTAATGATATTGTTTGGTAATTTCTGTATTCTATTGAATCAAGTTTCTTTGAAATGATCAAAGAAACTTTGAATTTAAATATGGATATCCCTAGAATACCCATATTCTTTGAAATAGGGATCTCTTCCAGTAGGTTGGCCAGATCTGCCCAATTTCTTGACATAGATAACGAGTGCTTCCATTGTTGCACCCATTTCCTGAAGCATCTCAATTAGCATGCTGTCAATTGCTTGAACCTTGCTTTTCACCAATGCCTTCACTTCAGAGTGAACTTCTTCCTTCAATACCATAGGTTCTTGATTATATTCTACTTCCAAAAATGGTTGAATATTGACCAATTCTTTTTAGTACAGTAATTCTGCATTCCTTCCATCTTTTTTGATACTTCTGGCATTGATCAATAGTTTGCCTATACAATCTTTCAATATTGCAACCCAGGTTTGAATGTTTTTTTTAGTACTTCCAATTTGAGAAATGCGAGAGTTCTCCCGTCACTTTTGGTTTTCTAATTCCAGGTCTTTGCACATTTCACTGTAATACTTTACTTATCATTTTGAGTTGCACTTTAAAATATTATGTTCAGCCATTTTCATTCTTTTGTAAGCTATAATTACCAAAATATCACAAGGCATAAGCACTTCATCCCTGCAGTTGATATTGTTGTATTACTGAAAATATATAGTCATTGTTTTTCAATAGATGGTATAAATCTAGCTCCGATTATCTAAACAGTTACAATTCAGTAACTTCTGGATGACATCCAAACTCTTCAGGCACATCTGTTCCACACACCAGCAAAATGTACAGCAACTAGTGTGGCACAATTCAACATAACAATTTAAATATTTTATATAATTAATGATACATAATTAAACTTAATGTAATTGCATTTGGGTTCTCTGAGGTAACTATTTTACAATTAGTGTTTCATCAACAAATAGCTTTTCTAAGGCCTAGCACAGCTCTTCCCATAGTAGTAAGTCATACCCAGTAGTGTCCCTGTTAGAATAAATATATTGTGGCACAAAACCAAACACTCTAATCCATTGGTCTTCAGCTTTGGGTTATATTAGAAACAAGAGCCTTTCACATGCCAAAACCACGCATCCACTTGGATGTTAATGGCTTTGCCTTCCGTGTGATGGAAGTCGGAAAGCAGACAGGAGGCCCAACCACTAAATGGCCCTCTTCATAATTTAACAAGCACAGTCAATTAAAAGGGGTCCACAAAGAGAAGGCCTAAGATGCTGCAGTTACATACAACATGGCCAACGAAACGATGTCTGCTTACCTGCCATCTTTCTTTAGCAGGAATTTGATGAGGGGATAGTGGAGAGAGAGCATCTGCAAGGAGTTATAAGTGGTGCAAACAGTTAACATGTTCACTCAACTACTAACCCAGAGAGTGCCTTTGAAGAAAGACCTGGTTATCTACTTCCAAAATAGCAGTCGCTGACAACTCCATAGAGCAGAGTTTGACTCTGACACACATGGGGTAATCATGTGCTAGAATCAACTGGATACAATGGGTGACTTCAGCATCTGCAAGACTGCTCTGTCTTCAGTGTCAAAGAAAGGGCATTTTTCACAGCACCCCAATGGGGCTGTACTTGCATAATTCTATTCCAAAACACGACTTCATTTTAAATAATGGCCACATCACATGGGCCAGTTGTTGACTTATGGAAAAGATATATGATTGCTAAAACAGATCAATAAAACCTCCTATACTGCTCTCATGATTAGCCTGAAACCCAACATTGTTCAATGTTGTCAGGTTGGTTCTGACCAATAGTGACCCTATATAGGGTTTCTAAGGAGCAGCTGGTGAGCTTGAACTGCTGACCTTGCAGTTCAAACAGCTTTGCAGTCTGACGTATTAACCCACAGTGCCACACCAGGACTCCAAAACTTATATAATTCCATCCAGGGGTATGTTGGGCCGTAGAAGATTATTTTAGAGAACCAGGTCATGTAGAGACAGATTTGTCTTCCTTTTAAGGGAAAGGAATATATAGTAGATCATTCCTTTCCCTTAAAATGAGGACTCAAGTTTGTCTCTACCTAACCTGGTTCTTTAAAATAATCTGTGGTCCAACATACCTCTGGATGGAATTCAGATTTCTCTTCCGTCAACTCTCCTCATAGTAATTCAATCTTCTCTAACTAGTTCATGCCCAAGATTAAATTTCCTTTATTTCTCTCCATGAGAATTTTATTAACAACAAAGCAATAGATGTCGAGAGTAAATGTCAAATTATGTATCAAGGCCATAATGCTAAAACAAGCATCTCCTGACACAGGCTGCTTGGATACAAATTCTACTTTCTACAAGTGATCTCTCTCCATTGTGATTTTCACACTCACTTTTGGCTGTTTCAGGTGTCCCCAAATCCTAGGCCTTGATGATTTCATCTCTCCAGAAAACTAGCATTCTCTCTTTTACTGGAGTTGTTGTTGTTGTGAAGTCAGTTCCGACCCATGGTGACCCTGTATAGGGTTTCCGAGGAGCAGCTGGTGAGTTTGAACTGCCAACCTTGAAATTCAAACAGCTTTGCAGTCTGGTACATTAACCCACAGCGCCACACCAGGACTCCTTTGCTGGAGTAAGTGAGGTCTAATTAGTTTTGAAGATCAAGAAGGATATTGTAAGATAAATAAGGCATATACAACCCTCCTTACATTCTATTTTGTCTCTGTCCCTTTGTGCAATCCATTATCAATGGTTATCTTTTGTTTTCCTTTTTTTAAAGTTTTTATTGTGAATCATGTGATAGTTTACATGGGAGAACATTAGTTTTACATCCATCCTATCTTATTTTGTTTCATTGCAATGATTACAATTCCCTGCATGCACCATTAAACAACCAAAGGGTACACCTCACAAGCCTGCCCCCTGGCCCTCTTCCTCCCAGAGTCCAGAGCCCTCAGCCACTCCATCTCTCCATCACCAGTTAATTTTTGCCTCAATCCCTTCTTGAGGTTTTATCCAACTTGCATTATTATACTGACACTACTTGCTCCTTACAACTATTGTAATTCAGTTACCATTCATTCACTTTTTTTTCAGCTTTAAATATCTTGTAATACACTGTCTACTGTTCTCATCAATCTTGTTCCCCTTTTTGCTGCCCTTGTGGGTCATAGATATGGTATTTGCTAAGTTCCACTGAATTGTTTCCAATGCATAGTGACCTTGTATAGGGTTTCCAAGGAGCATCTGGTGGGTTTGAACTGCCAACCTTTTGGTTAGCAGTCCAGTGCTTATTCTACAGCACCACACCTTGTGGGCTAGCCTATATGTTTTATTTTCTGTTATATCAATACTAGGGAGAGCTCAATTCTGTGTTCAGTGCGTGATGCATCCTAGCAGTCTTATCACCCTTAGGGACTATCATTGGAGGGCAACCCAGAACACTAGGCCGAGGTGCAGGGAAATCCCAGAAGTCCTGGCTTTGGGAGATGCACTGGAAAGGAACAGTGTTAGCTTCAGGCTAGATGCACATTCAGGCAGATGAGGAAGAGGAGCTCAAGCCACCTTAATTTCCATGCCAACAAGTCTGTAAAAATAATGATTGCCTTTACAGTAGTAAATCGAGAGAACTTCGCTCCCTCACCTTGAGTGAATGTCAAGCTAGACAAACATAAACCTGTAATTGATAGCTAAGAAAGATGTACTGGCAATAATGAAATGTCTATCCTAGATCTGTTTTGGAAGAAGTGCAGCCAGAGTGCTCCTTAGAGGCCAAGATAGCCAAACTTTGTCTCTCATACTTTGGGCACATTGTCAGAAGAGACCAGTCACTGAAGAAGGATATCATGTTTGGTAAGGTGGAGGATCAGAGAAAAAGAGGAAGACCCCCAAGGAGATGGACTGACCAAGTGGCAGCATCGATGGACTCAAGCATGGCAACAGTAGTGAGGTTGGCCCAGGATTGGGCAGTGTTTCGTTCTGCTGTGCATAAGATCGCTATGGGTCGGTACCAACTCGATGGCACCTAACAACAACAACAACAACAGTAAGTGACCGTAGTCACAGTTTCTTCTCCTTGAACGTAGGTGTGGCCTGTTTCATGTCAGTTTCCTTTCGGTTGACTCTCTAATGCTTTGGGAAGCTGAAGTCGAGCATTGCAGTTCACTTCATGATTTCATAGCCAAATCTGGAGCTGTTACTTCCTGGTTAGGACAATTCAACGGTTTCCTATTTTACATTCTTTCCTGGTGGTTTGGACTAGAATTGTTCATCACTCAACCCCTTTATGCATTCGCCCCTTCACAACAGTTTGATTAAAATTAAGGAAAAGGGGCTGTTGGCAAGAAGCTCATACAAAATGTTGTTTTTAAGAGCCATCCAGTTGGTCCTGACCCATAGCGACAATGTATAGGGTTTCCTAGAAGCAACTGGTGAGATTGAACTGCCGACCTTATGGTTCAAAAAGACTTTGCAGTCCAGAGCACTAACCCACAGTGCCGCCCTAGTACTCTTGGTACACCAGAGCAATCTATTCATGGAACTTCCTTGCATTACCATCTACTCCAAATGTAAGCGATTTCTTTCTGAATCTTGAGCATCAGCTCATTACTTCACAGTTGCATCATGGACAAATCTAGTAACTAACAGCAGTCTAATCATTGGCTGGGTTCCATCTGGTCCTACTTCCCTTTCTCATCATTAGATACAGGTAGATAAGTCTTCCTGGCCACTGGTATAATACAGAGACTTTATCAAGAGTTGATGATTGCCATAGGCTGAACATCACCATCCCAAAGAATTTTTTTTCTGATTTTAAATTATTATCAAGATATTTTTTTCAAATTGCAAACAGCCATTCACCTACTTTGAAGCAAAGAACTGCATGGAATTATGAAGGCTAATTTCATCTTCATCCAGATAAAAAATGACTAGAAAAAGAAAACAGTTTGTAGGCTAACCATTTTCAAGACCCCACACTTCTACATTGGAAGTCCAAATGCTAACAGAAATATACCCTGAAGCTGTGATTGTTCTTCTGAATGATTTTGTTACCCTTCCTCGTGCCCATTACTATACAGAAAAAGCTTTAACATTTGCCAGAAAGAAATCAAATAAACTCTTACCCCCCAAAAGTAAAACCAAATGAAAAAAATCAGAT
The DNA here is from genome assembly GCF_000296735.1 of Chrysochloris asiatica. Taxonomy (NCBI): domain Eukaryota; kingdom Metazoa; phylum Chordata; class Mammalia; order Afrosoricida; family Chrysochloridae; genus Chrysochloris; species Chrysochloris asiatica. The sequence goes on along the minus strand of NW_006408539.1, from coordinate 4,407,503 downwards.
TTACTGCACATTGAATGAGGGTCCTTTTAATGGTAAATGCACACAGTTGAAGTAATGAAAGATGACCTTTGACCTTACCACACATTCCAGATTACTTTGCTGCTGTTAGGTGCCATCTAGTCAGTACGAATTCACAGAGACCCTACGTACAACAGAACCAAACACCAAAACACTGGCCAGTCCCGTGCCTCGCCATCGTTGAGCCCACTGCTGTTGCCACTGTGCCAAGCCATCTACTTGAGAGTCTTCCTCTTTTTCCCCACTTTATGAAACATGATGTCCTTCTCCAGGAACTGGTCCCTCCTGATAATATGTCCAAAGTATAAGAGACAAAGTCTGACAATCCTAGCTTCCAAGGAGCACTCTGACTGTACTTTTATTTTTTGTTTTTCCCAAGGGAAGCATAAACATAGTCCCCCGCTACCACAAATTATGTGGTCAAGTTTCCCACATTTGGGAAAATCGCAGGGGTCAGCCCATCTGGAGTGCAATGAAAATCCTCGCCCTGGGAAAACCACCTTCATGATCACGGTATCTCTCCTGCCAGGTAAGTATGGCTGCACTTCTTCCAACACAGATTTGTTTGTTCTTTTGGCATCCCATAGCACTTTTAATATTCTCCTCCAACACTATAACTCAAAAGCATCAATTTGTCTACAGTCTTCCTTATTCACTATTCAACTTTCACATGCATATGAGGTTATTGAAAATACCATGGTTTGTGTCAGGCACACCTTAGTCCTCAGGCTGACATCTTTGCTCTTTAACACTTTAAAAAGGTCTTGTGCAGCAGATTTGTCTAATGCAATACATCGTTTGATTTCTTGACTGCTGCTCCTGTGTTGATGGTTGATCTGAGAAAAATGAAGTCTTAAACCCCTTTAGTCTTTTAGATAGGAATCAGCATTTTGTCACATTAACTGTGTGGAAGGAGACAAGTACACAAGACTACTTCCCAGCTATGCAATATTGACACAAACTGAAGGTACTTAGTTTCAAAGTGTGATCACTTGAACTAGTCACACTTTGTGACTGGGTTTCCTAATGCAACTATGGTGTGTTAGATAGAACTTTAATGCAAAGCTGGGGGTCATTTATATAAGAATTTAGTTACTTGATTGTCTACTCAATAAAATAAGTCAATGGTTTATCATGATCTATAAGCCACACAATCTTTTTATTTTTAGTTTGTATTGTGAATTGAGTGATAGTTTACATGGGAGAACATCGGTTTTACACTCATTGTTTCACTGCAATGATTATGATCTCCTCTGTGCATCATCATTCAACAGTATTTGCTTCTATTCCCTCCTTTTTTGCTTGTTTGTTTCTTTTGTTTTTTTAAGTTTCTGTGCAAGGAAAACATTTGAGAAGCAAAAAAAAAAAAAAAAAAAAAAAAAAAAAAAAAAAAAAAAAAAAAACCACCTTGGGAATGAATGAAGTTTGACGCCTTTCCTATATTGCACTCTTAAAATGGAGATATTGGGAGAGTACATGATAGGCACAGGTGGTAGACGAGCTAAGAACTCGGCTGCTATCTGAAAGGTTAGCATCTCAAACTTAGCCAGGGCTCCATGGCAAAAAGATCTGGCACTCTCCTCCCATAAAGACTGTTGTTGTTAAGTGCCATTGAGACAATTCCGATGCACAGCAACCCTGTACAGGGTCCAAGGAGCAGCTATTGAGTTTGAACAACAGACCTTGTAGTTCCCAGTTCGGTGTTTAGCCTACAGAGCCACACCACAAAGACTACAGCCTAGAAAAACCTTTGGAGTGGTTCTACTCTGCCATAGAGGTCACCGTGAGTCAGAATCAACTTGGTGGCATGCACCAATAACACACAACAACAGTATAGCTAGTACGGTTCATCAAACATTTTATTTATGAGCCTGAAAATAAGCTTGACAATAAGGAAGAAAGGGTGACTAACACAAAGTCCCCACGCATGAGGCAGCCCGCTGTCCCATCAGAAATAGCTGTATGAGCATGTAATTGTATTATAGCCAGGAAGGGATTAAGGCATGGGTGTCTTGGTTTATCAGTGTCATTTACATTCGTCCAGCTGTTTTCTGCACACTGAAACTTAGCCCTAAGTGAATCAGATCTACTTGAAACAACACAGGCAGCCTGTACTGAAAGAAAACTCAACATCACTTCAGGCACATGGCAAGTATCCATGAGAAATGCTGAAGCCCTGCTGCTTAAAATAAAACCCTGACTATAAATATGAGATGGTGATCATCTGCACTTAGGGTTCCTTGACGTTCTCCTAGGGAGGCCCTCGGGATATTCTTTCTAGTTCAGAATCCCAGGAACTGCATTCCGGTACCACTGAAATATAGCCACCACCATGTGGTGAAGCCCAGCATCAATCCTTGACCAGAGAAAGCCAGGAGGAGAAGGAGGGTTGCAGACAGTTGGAGCAACCAAGCAGACTGAGAGACTGCGTTTAGCATTCACTTCGCACATGCAGAGGGGCACATCAGAGAGAGTGGAGGTGTGAAGCCCAGTGAACAGTGGCTCAGAGAACAGCTTGGTTTTTGTCTCAGCACAGATTTGAATTTGCTGTGCACTGCTGGGTCATTCTCTTTATTCCCCTACATTGCAATTTCCCCATTAATACTTAAGGGGAAAGCCAATGCCCAGAGTCACCACATTTCATCTGCTGTACATAACATGGGCATAACAGAATCTCAGAGAGTAACAAGATGATAGCGAGCTATTTGAGGAATTGAAGGGGACATCTGTGACCTACGATATGTGGGGAAAGGTAGTTCGATTTATATTTTCTTGTAGTAAGGATGAATTGGAATCCCTAGATAATGCACACAGTTAAGAGTTCAACTACTACCATGTTTGGCAGTTGGAACTTGCCTAGTGGTATCTTAGAAGACAGATGCAGAGAACTGCTTCCAAAGGGAGATCTAGCTTCAAAACTCTCTGGAGAAGTTCTGCTCAGCACACATGAGGTTAATTACCATCACACAGAATCCACTAAAAGGCAACTAAAAATAACAGTGAACTTGTGCTTAGCATGTCACTTTCTGATACAATCTTCTTGGGATATCCATGGGATAAATGATAGTGCTCATAACTAAATTGGGCAGAAAAGAAAAAGGAAACATGACATACTTTTATCAAAGTCAAGACCCTGGTCTTATTGTTACCACATTTTTATCAAAAAGATTCTACTGAGCATGTGTCTTGAGCCTAGAAATGTGGTAAGACTCATCATTGGTCCACGTAGGAGTGTAGCCGTGGAATCATCTCTTTCACTTCCATTGTTGTTAAGTCAGTTAAGTCATCGAGTCAGTTTCTACCCACAGTGACCCTGTATATGGTTTCCAAAGAGCGGCTGATGGATCTGAACTGCCAACTTGTGGTTAGCAGTCCAGTGTTTATCCTACTGTCCACACAAATAGAAGCTGCTTGACAAGAGACAGCAAAAATGCAAACTGAGGCAGTGTTCTCTGTGGCTCAGATGATAAAGGTGTGGGGGAGGCATTTTCAAGAGGAAGACCTTTAACTATCAAAAATGGGAGGGGCTACAAAGGCAAGAAGTGACTGGCTTACAAGCTTTCAAGAGGGAGCTTAGTTCCAGAGGGTGTGGGGGAAAGTAGACTCTCCACTGAGTGGTTTCTAACCTATCTGGACAGGGCTGGTGAAAGGAGATGGGGATAAGATTCTTGTGGTTCAATAGTGAATAATTTCTATCAGGACTGACTGTAAGAATTGCAAAGGTAAAGGTAGATGTTTTCCAACAAAAGGAAGGGAGTGGCTGACCTTGCAGTCCAGAAGCAGAGGACTCTGGGACCATCAAGGGAGAAGAGCAGAGTGTGGGACCCTATCAAGAGAAGCAGTGATGCCAGAGATGGAGGCAGAGGCAATGACATGGAGAGATAGAGTGGCTGGGGACTCTGGACTCAGGGAAGGAGAAGGGCTGGGTGCTGATGGCCAAGGGGGCAGGCTTGAGGAGTGTACCCTTTGGTTGTCTGAATGGTTATATATTCCTGGATGCTTTGGTGTACATAAAAAAAAAAAAAAAAAAAAAAAAAAAAAACCAGAGGGAATGGAAGCAAACGCTGCTGCACGAGGCTGCATGGAGGGGATTGTAATTGTTGCAAGTAAAGATTAAATAAGAACAGAAAAAGGAATTTTGCTATGGCATCATTTGTACTCACACATAGTACAGTATAGTAATATTTATCCTACATTAGTAAGCATGCAAGTGTTCAACTGAAGGAGAAGGACAATGTTGTGGTGGGGATGTCTGTACATTAGAACAGTCTGGAGAGCTGAAAGTTTTGAGTGTAATTTTAGCAAATGGGAAGAAGGGTGAATTTTTGAACAAAGAAAATAAAGTAAGGGCCCATATGTGTTCTGAAAAGGAAGATTAAGCATGGAGCTATCTATCTGTCCAAAATGGAAGCTGCACATTGGAGGATGAAATTGCACTGATAGAATGATAAAATCAGAGGAGGCTTCAAAAAGATTGTGGAAGAATGGAATGAAATGATCTTGGAATTCTCCAGGAACATTTGAAACCCTGTTCGTTATATATTAAGTTTCTGACAAGAGTACAACCTTATTCTAGCTCCTTTCTCTTGGTATCTAGCATATTGTCCTACACCATACCACAGTGACATCATTGGAAGACAGGAGTAGAGATGAGATATAGTTCTTGTATTTTGCAAATAATTTTATACACAAAGAAAAGTGTTCACACCCAAGTGATAGGCTAAAATATGATTTAAGATCATAATCCAGGTCACCCAATTCTAAACATGCATTTCGGCAATCAGTTCTTGTTATGTCTAAATCTTCCTAAATCAATTGAGACTTGAGGACTCTGGAAACTATTGCCCTAAGATACTAAATAAACCATGAACTGAAACAATTCTCTGAGGTCACTTTTTGGCTAAATAACAGATTGGCTCATGAAATAAAGAATACTATCAGTAAGTACCATACACCGAAAAAACTCACCTATATAAGTCCAAGGAGGCAAGAATTCTTCCAAAGCAAAGATGAAAAGGTAGGTGAAACCAGATAACTTGGACAGGAAACATCCGGAATGAAATTAATCATAATGTTGTTATATCATAGAATATGTAACCAATTTTTATAAATTGTGTCATAAATGTTAAATGTCAACCTAATATGCTGATAAACTTTCACCCAAAACACAAATATTATTTCTTAAAGACCTAATTACTCACGGACTCTCAGGAATATTATCTAGTTATATTACAACCCGAGCTTCTAAGCAAAGCACATCACTGATTACTCTTCAAGAAATTTGTGTTTTGTCTCGTTGTTAGTTTTTAATGGCATAACTATTTTAATTTTTCTCCAGGGTAGAATTTAAATGATTTTATCAAGTTATTTTTGGAGATAACTTTTATGACTTTTATTTGTAATGAAACCAAAAAACAAATCCATTACCATTGAGTCGACTCTAACTCATCATTGCCCTATAGGACAGAGAAGAAATTCCCCATAGAATTTCCTAATCTGTAATCAGCAGTTCGAAACTACTGGCAGTTTCACGGGAGAAAGATGAGGCGTTCTGCTCCCGTAAAGATTTGCAGCCTCGGAAACCCTGTGCAGGGTCACTATGAATCGGAAGCGTCTCCAGGGTACTTAACAACAACAACAACAATAAATCTGTATGGGAGGCCTGGTGTGGTGCTTTGGCCTAATGTGTCAGACTGCAAAGTTGTTTGAACTGCAAGGTTGGTGATTCACGCTCACCAGCTGCTCCTTAGAAACCCTATACAGAGATGTTATGGGCTAGAATTGATTTGATGGCACTTAACAAGAACAATCTCTTACGGAAGTAGACTGCCTCATTTTTCTCTCATGGAGTACCAGGTAGGGTCGAACCATCAATCTTTAGGTTAGAAGCTAAGTGTTTAATCAAAGTACCACCAGAGCTTATTATGTGTAATATAAATGACTCTCTTTTTAAAACCAATTATTTGTTTGCTCCCCATATAAAAAGTGGATCTTGTAGACCATTTTAACACGGCCATATATAAAAATGGATATATATTTTTTTTCTATTTTGAGGATTTTTAATAGTAGGTCAAGTAAAAACTATCATTTCTTCCATGGCTTAGAGGAAAACATTGAATTAAGTTTCACAAGCAGTGTGTCCATCTACCCAAAGCCAAAGGCCTCAGCTACAAAGAGATGAAATCTTTTGTTTTCCAAGTGTCCACTTAGATCCTGCCGTTTGCAATGAAGGTAAGAAAATCTTCAGCTCAATGATTAATTTATCAGAGTCTTAAATAAGATAGGCTTCACCTGCTCTTAAACCTGCCCGGCTCTTCTTGTCTACCCATGACGAGCATGCTTTACAAGCCCCCTGCCTCTCGTATCAACCACACAGAACTGTGTTTTTCAACAACTGTGTTTGAGTGAATTTTAATTTACTGTTCTGGGTGGATAGTCTTGCCCTTGTCCCTCTTAAGAGGAAGAAGAAAAAAAAGAGAGAAAGAGATAAAATAATAATGTGTATTTTACATAAAGGCAGAGTAGCTGTTTAAAGGTGAAGGTGATTAATGAGCCAATGTGAAAAGGTGCCAATTCAACAATCCAAAGTGGCACATTCACCTTTAGGAATACTTCAGTTCCACAACTCAGCAGGGGCAAATTTATTTCTGGAGTAATGCATGGAGGATTTATGGACAGTTGGTTTATATTTATAGCAACAACAGATAAACAATGCACACTAGTGAGTGGAGCAGGGGAATAGACATTTTGGCTATAAGAGGATTCCTTAGTCTTGAAGCAATATTAAGTGTTTTGAAGTTACTAGGGGACATTGACAAGTTTATAGCTGCAGTATAAAGCTTTGGGTGTCTTATAATTCTGGTTTCTGACTTTACCTCTCCAGAGAAAAGGGGGTAGAAACTGTTCTTTCTCCTCAAATCTAAACTGCCATCATCCTATTCAGTGGTAGTGATAGTCTGTTTGACTCTAGTCATCAACAAACTAAGTACTTGCATTTTTTATCGATCTTGTGATTAGATATTGCTTCCCTAAGCAAATGGTGAAGTGCTATGAAGGATAACTGGTTAATTAACTCAGATGTTGGCCAAAAGTTTAGGAGGTTCAGCTTCGCTGAAAGCAAGGGTATGGAACCCGTGTATAAGGTCTGCGAAATCATTTAGTCCAATTTGTAAGAAACATAGCCAGAGTGCTTGTTGGAAGTCAGGATGGCCAAACTTCATCTCTCCTTGCTCTGGTAGCATAATGGTTACGAATCAGACTGCTAACCTCAAGGTCAGTAGTTCGAAACTACCAGCTGTTCCATGGGAGAAAGATGAGGGTTTCTGCTCCTGTGAAGATTGACAGCCTCGGAAACCCTGTGCAGGGTTGCTATGGGTCAGAAACAACTTGATGGCACTTAACAACAACAACAACAAATGTGATGGTTGAGTATTGGTGTGGCGTTGTGGGTTAATGGGCCAGACTGAAAAGCCGTTTGAACTGCAAGGTTGGTGGTTCAAGCTCACCAGTCACTTCTTGGAAACCCTATACAGGGTTGCTATGGGTTGGAATCGGCTCGATGGCACTTAACAACTATGCGATGGCTGGAACTACAGTTGCCTTGGCAGGGCCAGACAATTCCCAGTGCTGCCACACAATTCCGATTCACTATGAATCGGAACCAACTTGGTAGAACTTAGCAACAACAGTTGTTCCCCTCAAATGCACCCCATCTTTACAGGCACTATAATCCCAATGTCAGCCTTGCTAGAATCAATCAATAAAGAAATAGCTTTTACATTTTAAAAAAATGATACAAGGAGAAGAAGTACATTCCCCAAATTATTTACATGGTTTCTTGCGGAAAGCGTTATTTGGCAACTTGATTTGAGAGAAGTTGGTTGGTCTTTCCCCATCTACTCTAAGTTATTGATTTCTTTTCCATTCTACCTAGAGAAAGAATAACAAGAAAGAATGAAAAAGGAAACAAAAGGCATGGCATGAAGAGAAGAGAAAAAGGAGAAGAAAGCAAAGGAAAAGCAAGAAATAGGAAGGCCTCCATCATTTCCTCTCTCGTCTGCCAGGATTTCTATAATGAGAACCCTTAGTCAGACACAGTGACAGCTCCCCATCTCTATTACAGAAAAATGTCAGGAAAGGAAAACTTGGTTGTTTGTCCAAACTGAAATAAATAGGCACTAAGTCCTTTGCTTGTCCTTTTTTTAGGTTTTCATTATGAAGGCCCTGACAACGTAGAAACATTTGAGAAAGATAAAGAATCCAAGAACTTTAGAACAAGAATCACATTTGCAGATCATCTATCTAAACCCCCACTCCTTTCGGGGATATTGCAGCCTAGCTAGATTAGCTAAATTGTCCAATGAGCATGTGGTCCTAGAGCCAGAGCAATTGTGTTTCCATTGTGACTTGTGCAGGTGAGGATGACAGGATGGCTTTGGGTTCCAGACCCACCTAAAAGATTCAAGTGTGGTCTCTTTCTGCTGCTTCAACACTACTGGATATTAAAGCAGCAACACCAGCGAGCCACGTTGCCCCTACATGGTAAACCAGGAATAATGGCCACATTGTCATGAGGTACAGCAAGTCTCCTACCAGGGAAGCAAAGGACACGGGCCTGAGGGACTGTACCTTTTCTCAGTGTTTCTTTTATTTGTAAGCATTTAATTTAATCTTCACAGATTTTATTTTCTCTTAAAAAGTCCTTAATTCTGACATTGAAGCAGTAAATTGCCCTCACTTATTTCTCATTTCCATACATAGACATCCGAGATTGGGCACATGATCTAAACTTAAGTCCAGGTGTGTAAAGAGACACTTAGGACAACTGGATTTTGGTATAGCCACTAATGGGTCTTGGGACCCAATAGATATTCAGAATTTCAAATCTCTTTGGCATGAAATTCCTATAGAAGAATGTTGTTTATATGTTTTCTAGAATTGTCTTTGTGACCCTGGACAATTCATTTAATCTAAGTGAGTACTCTCATCTGCTTTTGTTCTCGGGTACCATTGAGTGCGTTCTGACTCAGCATTCCAGTGCACAACAGACCCAAACACTGCCCGGTCCTGCGTCATCCTCACAACTGTTGTTACACTGGCGCCCACTGCTCTCTCACCTCATAAATCTTACCTCATACATGGCAGAAATAGCAGTTTTATCTTATAGTTTCTTTGATGAAAAAAAACACTGAAAACTGAGGATGCCCTGGTAAATGTTTAGCAATTGGCTCTCTGGTGTAGGGGGAGGCCTTTTTGCAATGTCTCAAATTTCCGTGGTGTAAATACTCTTACCATGTCCATTTTCAACTTGATGTCACTGAAGACCAAGCTGGGAAGAGAGCTGAACAACTGAGACCCATGAGCTAATCGAAGTCTACTCGAGCATACCACTAAGTCCAACTCTGTATGTATAACACCACAGATGTGCTTGCTTTCAAACATTCAGTCACACATTCCACCGTGGAATGTCATTTCTTTTCTCTCTCCACCTCTCACTCCTACTCATACTTCAAGGCTTAGCTCTAATGACGCCTTCCTCCTCCATAAGTGTTTTCTTGGAGCTTTCTAGGCATTTCAATTCTCTCTTTCACATTCTTCTCTCTGGCCCATGTTGCATTCTTTCTTGTATTTATCAGTTGCTTGCAAAGCTCTTGATGTTCTGCTGCCCCTATCCCAAGCACACACCACCTTATCCAGGTTTCCCACCAGCGCACAGCAAAATCCCTGAACACAACAGAGGTTTGATGAGTGTTCAGTGAACAGATTAGTGGTTAGAACTACTTTGAAACACATTATAGAGTTCTAGCAGGTAGTACTTTTCTCACTAAACTGCAAATTCCTTGAAGAGAGAATAGGGTTTGATACACACTTTTAACCTTAGCATTTCATTTGCATCCATTGAGCATCTGGACCTAGAGTGATCTGACCCAGAGCAACCGCATTTCCAATATGGCCGGTGCAGGTATGGAAAGCAGGATGGGGAGTCAGGTTCCAGTCCTACCTAAAGGATTCAAGTGTGGTCCCCTTTTGATTCAGGGTGACGGGATGTTAGATCAGCAATGCTAGTGAACCTTAGTTATCACTAGATGGCAAACAGGACTGATGGCCACACTATCAGGAGGTATAGCCGGTCTCCCAGTGGGGAAGCTGAATATGTGGGAATGAGAGACAGAATATGTGGGGTTCTGGCAAACGGGGAGGAAGAATGTCCCATATACACATGAATTGTGATCTAGATGCAAAAGGCATCAGTGTACAGCTGAAGCCCACAGGCCTGAAAGATTAATGACCAATGTCATGACTACCAAAAGGCAGAGACGTAAAGCTGGAACAGCATCTGCCTTTTTCATAGATGGCAGACCTTCTACTGTCCTACATGGGCAGCACAGAAGGTTGGTCTGATGAGGTGATGTTCTTGCAGTCCTGGGGGAGCACTGTAAGTCTGTGCACTCGACCACAAGGTTGGTGGTTCAAACTCATCAGCCACTCCTCGGAAGCTCTACATAGGGTCACAAGGAGTTGGAAACACTTCACTTAACAAAAACAACAATTCTTGAATAGTGATGGAATAACAGCTGTGTTTTTTCTTTCTTTCAATAAACACTGGATTGCAGAAATCACACTAATTTCATGAAAACTTCAAAAGGTTCTTCACAATGATTTCAAATCTCATTTATGATTATGCTACAGTGCTAAGAAAATGCATGTCCATTACTATGTGCCACATTTAGAAACTGAAGTGTGCCCACTTAAGAAACTGAGGTGCAGAGACTAGTAACAAGCCCATGGCCAGATAATCAATGGCATGGCCAAACAAGGTCTCAGCACCAGGACTATCTGAATCCAAACATCAGTCACATTCCACAATGTCTGGTGTAGGTGAATGAGGCATGGCGTCGGAGAAGGACTTCAGTTTCTTCTGAATGTAGCTCGTAATTTGAGACTAAACAGAATTCCCAACCCATAAGTATAAAAATTCTGAAGAAAGGTAAATAAATTATTGGAGACACGAAATACATTTGAAAATAGAACCTATTGACTAATTAAGATGAAAAATAAAAGATCCACTATAGCCAAAGCTCCATGTTTTAAAATACTAATACTATAACTTAACCCAGATATGTTTTTGTTAAATCCCGTTGAGTTGGCTCCTACTCATAGTAACCCTGTAAAGGGTTTCCAAGGATCGACTGGTGAGTTTGAACTGCCGACTTTGAGGTTCAAACTGACATTGCAGTCCAGTGCATTACTCTAGAACTCCCAGATATAGAAGCATCCAAAGTAAAATAAACTCCCAAGACTGAAAATAATGAGCACTTGTAACAGAGACCTTTTTACAAGTAAAAATGGGATAGTGGAATTATAGAACTTCCACTGGAGGTGAAGCCAAACAGACTTAGGAAGAAATTAATACATGTGTTATTTGGGCGAAGGAGAAGGCAATATACAAGACTTCTAAAAAAATGATGGAGATGGAAGTAGTTCCGGTTGGCGGTGGCGGCAGAGCAGAGTCGGGTAGGTTCTGTAGGGGAGGGGCTGAAATCCCAGGGACGTGGCTTTCATGAAACTACACCAGAGCTTTGGATCTATCATAACGGTCTGAGCAGCGACAGTTTCCCAAAACCACAAGCAGAATCACAGTATTAAGGAAAGCATTGCTTTTTGAAAATTAGCACAGGACTCCCTCTGCGGCCATCACAGCCCTGGAAGAAGTCAGAGAGCCCAACTACAGCCAACCCAACAGAATGCACCAGAACTGAAAGTAGCTACAGTTGCGAAAGGAGGAAGGACGCGTGGAGACATTTTAGACGTTTTATTTTTTTTTTCTCCTCCCCTTCACTGTTGTGCCCTCTGTGCCCAGCCCGCATCCCTTCAGGCGGGTGGGGATGCACACCCCAGGTGGATCCTGCGTTGAGACCACTCCATTCCCATTTCATAGAGAGAGAGAGCCCCATGGCACGGAATTCCCTCTGCAACCACCCCGCCCTGGCAGGAAGTCAGATGGCGGGACTACAGCAAGGCCAACAGAGTGCACCACCACTGAAAGCAGGGAAGCAACAGTTGCGAATGGAAGTGTGGAGACATTTTACACGTGTTTTGTTTTGTTTTTTTTAAACTCCCCTTCACTGTCATACCGTCTTTGCCCAGCCCACACCCCTTCAGGCGGGTGGGGATGCACACCCCAGGAGGGTCCAGTGTTGAGGCCACAGCTATCCCACCGCATAGAGAGAGAGAGCCCACCACACGGGACTCCCTTTGTGGCCATCCTGCCCATCAATTGAAGAATGTATAAACAAACTGTTATACATACACACAATGGAATACTAAGCTACCTTGAAGAACAACAAGGATGTTGCAAGCCACCGCATAACATGGATGAACTTTGAGGACATTATGATGAGTGAAATTAGTCAGTCACAAAAGGAGAAATACTGCATAGGACCATTATTGTAAAAGACTAAGAAAAAGAACCCATACTAAAAGTGGAAAAAGAAACCCCAAAAACTATATATATGTAAATACAGATCACCTGGATGTATGGGATGAGATGATGGGAGGGAGGGAGAAAGGAAGGGAGGGGAAGATAGAAAACAGGGTAGGGAATAGACACAGGATAGCCTGGGGGGGGGGGTGGCGATGGTGGTGACAATACATAAGAAGGGGAAAGGAAGAACAAAGTGGATGGGAGAACAGTTAGGCAGGATCACTCGGGCTAGGTGGGGCAGAGGTAAATGACGATGTATGCACAACGTTGAAATAACAGGGCTTCAAGATACAGGGACTGAGGGAGGCATGGTTTGAAAGGGTAAAAGAGGGGAATAATGTTAGCATGCTTGGCTGTCTTTTGAATCTTGGTCTCCCTTGCCTACCATTGTGAAATAGACACTTGGAGTTGGGGGGAGGAATAGCCAGAAACATCACAATAGAAAACATGTAAGCCTGTCTTCAGCCTATAACTAACTAGAATACTTTAAAGGGGGCTAGAAATTGCCCAGACCCAAAAGGGGGGGTGGGGGGGAGGAGGTGCTATAAAGGCAAGAAGTGACTGGCTTACAAGCTTTCAAGAGGGAGCCTAGTTCCAGGCAGGGCAGTGGTAGGCAGCCCCTCCACTGAATGATTTCCTATCTGTTGGGACCCGCCTGGCAAAAGGAAACGGGGATAAGTACCTCGTGGTACAATAGTGAATAACTGCCATCAGGACTGACTGTGAGGGTCGGAAATGTAGAAGCAGATTTTTTTCTTTCTTTTTTTTTTTTTTAGCAAATGGAGGAGAGTGATTGATTTTGCAGCCCAGGAGCAGAGGTCCCTGGGACCATCAAGTGAGAAGAGTGGAAAGTGTGACCCTACCCAGAGAGGCAGTGTAGCCAGGCATGGAGACAGAGATGATGACATGGACAGTTGGAGTGGCTGGGGACACGGGACTCAGGGAGTGAGATGAGCTATTTGCTGACAGCCAGGGGGGCGGGCCTGTGGGGTGAATCTTTTGGTTATTTGATGATACATGAAGGGGATTATAATCATTGCAATGAAAGGAAACACGATAGGATGAATGTGAAGCTGAAGTGGGACAGAGGTAAATAATGATGTCTGCACAACCTTGGAATAACAGGGCTCTGGGATACAGGGATTGAGACATGGTTGGAATTGGGAAAAGGGGGGAAATAATGTTAAGATGCTTGGCTGTCATTTGAATCTTGGTTTCATTGGCATACCATTATAAAATAGGCACCTGAAGGGAGAGAAAGGAATAGCCAGATATATCACCATAGAAAGCTTGTAACCCTTCTTCTGCCTATAACGGATTGGAATACCTAAAACAGGGCTACAATGTGCCCAGTGTAGGAGGCTTCCTACAGAGCCTCTGCATTACATAAGACCATAGGTGGAATCCTGAACCCTATCCAGAATCTTCAGAGGTGGGAAATTTCCACTTGAAAGGACAAGTAGACCAGCCTGGAGCAGCCAGAAGAACAGAAGATACTTCTTGAAAGAAAGACTGACAGGAAAAATACAAAACAATATAGGCAGACCAACTGATTACTACAAGAACAAACAAGCAGCTCACCCAGGAGAAGTCAAAGCAAGTGGTCGGGTCCCCTCAGGGCAAACTTCTTTCTAAGACTAAGATGCAATGGGAATACATGCTCTGATTGGTGACCACGTTCGTCACTGATAAGGGGAAGTGAGGGAAAAACAGCAATGAAGCTGTGAGCTAAGTCCTACAAAGCTCAATAGACTCCTGTGAACCTGGCTAGAGACCTGGCTGGCCAGCAGTGTGGCAAAACCCGGGGACTCTTGAACCCAGAGTCAGTGACATAGCCACAGAGGACTAGAGTGGAGAGTGAAGCATCCAGCTGATAAGAAGAGAGGGCATATGCATAAGTACACCCACACTTGCAGATAATACCCACTTTACCTGGATTCAATGACTGGATGATCAGAGCTCAACTAGAAGAAGAAAGAAGAGGAAAAAAAGAGTAATCTGATACAATTTGATGAACTTGACCTACACCTATGGATGCAGTAGCTCAAAAGAGGGAACAAATCTTCACAGCGAGGATCATTCTCACCCCTTCCATATGTGGATAGAGTAGACAGGGATGGGCAACTTGGACATTGGCTACCCAGAATGTGGGGGCTACAGAGGCAAGAAATGACTGGCTTACAAGCTTTCAAGAGGGAACCTAGATCTAGAGGGTGTGGAGCAGGGTAGAATCTCCACTGAGTAGTATCCAATCTGTCTAGGAGGGGCTGATGAATAGAGATGGGGATCGGTCTCTTGCGATAAATTGTGAATAATTGTTATCAGGACTGATTGTAAGGATTGGAAATGTAAAGGTAGACGTTTTGTGGCAAAAAGAGAGGAGTGATTAACTTTGCAGAGATCGCTGGGAACATCAAGGAAAAAGAGCGGAGATCAGGACCCTACCCAGAGAAGCAGTGATGCCAAAGATGGAGGCAGAGACGATGACGTGGAAAGATGGAGCAGCTGGGTGCTTTGAACCCAGAGAGGGAGAGGGGCTGTGTGCTGATGACCGGAGGACAAGCTTGGAGGATATATGCCCTTTGGTTGGTTGATGAGACATGGAGGGGATTGTAACCATGGCAATGAAATGATATACAATAGGATGAATGTGAAGCTAATGTTCTCCCATGTAAACTATCAAATAATTCACAGTAAAGCATTAAAAAGGAAGTGCAAGAATGAAAGGCAACTGAGGTGAACACTGGTATATAGCCAATCCTGCAATAACTGCTCTAAGAGTAGATGCAAGAATAGACACGTAGGCTGAATAGGTGTAGGAGGTAGAAGGGGCGTAGATCCTCAAATATATACAGCTTTTACAAAGGATATATGCTAGGTCAGTGGTCCAAGCTCACCAGCCACTTCTCAGAAACCCTATATAGGGTCACTATGAGTCAGAACCAACTCAACGGCATTTAACAGCAACAACAAACGTAAATGGGTATTTACCTCTACTACAAATATATCCATGAAGTGGTGGAACACATAGGGCAAAATTAATACAACTCCTCAAACATAACCAAACATTTTGAGGAATGAGTCACTGGGCCTAGGGGCTCATACCATAGTCTTGGGTGACACCAGGACCAATTGGCATAACACAGTTCAAAAAGTCAACGTTCTACATCCTACTTTGCTGTGTAGCATCTGGGGTCTTAAAAGCTCATGAATGGCCATCTAAGGAGCAACTATTGGTGTCTCCTTGTCTGTAAGACAGGAGATTGATGAAAATCAAAGTCACAAAGAAACAATTAGTCCAGTGGACTAGTGAACCATGTGAATATCAAATTCTAAAACCCTGAGACCAGAAGAATTTGATGGTGCCTGACAACCACTACCATCATACTGGCTGAAATAAACTATTGAGGTTGATCAGAACTATGTTTTTATCACACTGTTGTCAACTTGAATCTAGATTAAATTAGCATTAGTTGGGGTTTCATTTGTATAGACCAGAAAGCAAAACTCAAGTCTAAAGGAAATTCAGTGCAAGGACAAAATCCATGGGTGAGTCATCGGTTGGTGAAACAACAGGACATCCCACTACCCCTTTTCTCAAAACAGGAGATCAAGTGGTAAGTTAAAGGGGAGGCTTTGTCATGCTAATGAGTATGGTTTACAAACTGCTTTCTCAACTAATTTCCACCAATATTTACAGTCTTCTTTAATGCCTCTAACTGTGCAGACAAGGTCTGGGAATTGATAACTGATGCCTCTAAGGGAGCTCAGTGATGCTATCTGTTTGGGTGCAGCAACAAACATTTCCCCTTAGCTCAGCTGACACAAATGATCAGTCTAGAACAGCCCCCAGCACATGCATGGCTTTCTAGGAAATATACATCATACTATATAATTGTTGGAGTTCTGGCGTGGCTTTGTGAGTTAACGCACTGGACTGCAAGATCGCTGGTTCAAGCTCAGAAATCCTATACAGGGTCTCTAGGGCCTGAACCGACCTGAAGGCACTTAACAACAATGTAATTGTTGGCTAGTTCCTCAAACGTCCTTGTCATCCTTCTTCAGTTTTCTCCCCACCCCCATGAAAAGACCCCAAAAAAATACTTTCAGCAAATCCAAGTAAATTTTCCTCATAATCAATTTATTCTGTGTCACCCTTCCTCCTACTTCCCTCTTGTTTGGGTACACAGGGACTGAAAGGTGGGAGAGACTTTGTCCTTGTCAGAGATTGATATTACTGCTAACTGTCATCTAATCGATTCTGACTCATAGAGACACTGTATAGGGTTTCTGAGGAGTGGCTGGTGGGTTTGAACACCCTCTTTGCAGTCAGCAGTCTAGTGCTTATCCTACTGTGCCATACAAGGATAATATAGAAACTTTGGCCATTCTTAGAGGAAGAACGGGGAGGGAGTTGGCAGTGCATCCTGGCAGAAAGGATCCCTTTCCTCTTCTTCCTTGTTGGTGTTTGCTGTTACTGTTGTTCAGTCAGTTCTGATTCATATCAACCCTACATAGGGTTTCCGAGGAGCAGCTGATGGGTTTGAACAGCCAACCTGCGGTTCACAATCCAGTGGTGATCCTACAGCACCACACTGGCTATGTGGAACTCATCAGTTCTTCTATTTCCCTACCTCTCCCTTAGCTGAAATTAAAAGAAGGGAAACAAGGACCACACAGGCTTTTACCCAACCAGTTTCAACTTCCCTAGGAGAGAAAACTTGGAATTGGGTCTGTGGATATGATTTGGTCCTTTCTATCTCTCCAAACCATTAATCAATTGCCAAGTTGTGGCAGTATGACACTCCCATGTAGGGACATTGGAATCAGGGTTTAGGCATTCATTATACATTCAGGAAGAAACGGAAATGTTAGAACAAACATCAAATAGAATTGTTTTAATGAGTGTTGCTATAAATAATGAATTGCCTCAAATATTCTAGTAGTCCATAATTTCTTCTGCCCTTCTCTTAGAGAATAAAAGTAAGATAAAAATGTAACTGTAAGATTTTCTGACTCAAAAACTATTGAAATTTCCTTGAGTAGGTTACCTAGAAAGCAGACTAATGCACTTGTTGTAACTGGGTCAACAGCTTGAAAATTTAGCTGGTAGAAAATTATTTCTTAGGCTTTTATACTTAGACATCCCTGTTCAAATTACAGGCCAGTAGTGAGTGTATCTGAGTCCTGCAAAGTCCACTTGAATTGGAAGACCTGTGGTTCAAGTTTACCGGCTGCTCCTCAGAAACCTGACACTGGGTTGCTATGGGTCAGAGTCTGACTCTACGGTACTTAACAACAACAACAACAAGTGAGTCTATAAGGCGCTCCGGTAGTGTAGTGGTTACAAATCGGGCTGTTAATCTCAAGCAGTTCGAAACAACCAGCAGTTCCACGGGAGAAAGATGAGGCTTTCTGCTCCCGTAAAGATTTATAGCCTCGGAAACCCTATGGCAGGCTCACTATCAGTAGGAGCCAGTTCCAGAGCACATAACCACTGCCACCAGTGAGCCTATGTCAAAATGGTGTAGACACTGATTTCCCCCTTATGTCTTTGTCGTGGAATTGAAGTTTGTATCAAATGTAAATAAAATACCCTAAATTGAGAGGTTTAGAAGGGTAGTCATTTTCAATTTCTGATTAAGTAATCTAATGCTTTTTTTTCCTCTAAGCACTACAAGGAAATAGTTTAAGTGAACGGATGTTCTCCATCAATAATTTCATTAAAATTCATGATTTTTTATATCTAAGTCGAACTAAGTAGGCTGAAAATGAGCAAGAAATATTTACTCCGTGCCATATTTGTACTCAGTGTATTCTTATGAACTTGGTAGAAAGACGTCAAAGGCAACTGGTGGTCTTTTCCCATAGAGAGTTAAATTCTAGTTAAGAATTAGCACATGGAACTTGAAAGCAACAAGGTCAAGGCCCTACTGATTTCTCAAAGTCAGAATAGAACATGAGTCAGGAAGAAAGATGTATGCAGAAATATTTTAGAAAAGTTTGTACTGGCTACACAGCTGTGAATGGAATGGAATGAAAATTCAATTCATAATGGTCTTACAAAAATGTGGACAAGTAAACTGTATCAAGAAAAAAAATCACCTTTATAAATGTACTAAGTGTCTTTTGAAACAGAATTAAATTGTTTTTCTTCTCATTTAAATCCTATAGTAATTTTACACAAAATCACAGAGTGGGTGCATTTTATTTTTCTGTCTATTCCGCTCTCACACTTTGGGTTTATATTTTTAGTGGCTAAATTGAGCATTTCATTCTGTCACTTGTTGCCTAGCAGAGTGCTGTGTGGGGAAATGGTTGTTCATTTCTCTGACAACAGTGAGAACAAATCACCCTGTATCAAAGGGCTGTTGTGAAGCCATGGAAAGCAATACTTGCAGAGAGTCTGTGAGCTTCTTGAAGAGAGGTGTTATCTGAATCAAAACCTGTGAAAAGAAGCAGAACTCTAATGGTTTCCTGACAGTGAGAAACTATTGTGTTGTAAAATCATTTCTAAAGGAAAGAGTGCTCAAGACATTATTTGTCAAATTTAGAAACAAAAGACAGATCAAAGTGTAAGAGATCATTGGAAATAATGCAATCACTCTCGAGTAGGGTAGAGAAAGTAATTTCTTACTAATTTCCATAGCCTCATGTTATAAGAATAGTACGAATAATCCCAAGAGACGTTTAGTAGCCGAAATCCTACACTTCACTGGAGAATTGAATTAGTAAAGTAACTTCCAGTCAAAACATATAATTTGACCCCATGGTATATCTTCTTCCCATTCTACAGGTAAGACGATGAAGAGCTAAGCAAAGTCCAAAGGTTCAATGTTCTCTACATTTTAGGGAAGGACAGTAAATACTAGTGGAGAAAAAGTGAAAAAGCATAATTTAGTCAAGCAGGATATCAAAGAAATAAGACACAGAGAAGTGAAATTAATGTTTTAGGTCTCCACCACTAAATTATGCTGTTAAATGCAACTAATCCCTCACTATAATTAAATATGTAATAATGATTGTCATTACAATTCTGAAAATGAACATTCAGTTTTCAAGGAATCATCAGAGTAATTTAGGGTATTTTCTTCATGTTTTCTGGGTACTTTTATAAATAATTTTCCCCATACACATGCTAATATTTTTCTGAAATTCAAATGATAATAGATTATTCCCATTTCCCCATCATGATGTATACTCTATGAATATTAATATTTTTTCTAATACTTTTTAAACCAGAATCATTAATATGATAATACTTCGGTAATGAATTTACAAAAATTCCATACAAATACTACATGTGCTAATACAATGAAATACTGTGGAAATAATATGCATAATGCATTAGGCTTTGTTACAGATGCCTGCCAAAAATAGTGTTTGGCAAACAGTAGCCTGCTTCAAAAGTGCCTAACCGATTAAAATGTATTGCTGCTGATAGACCCAGGGCAAACACTGAACAATCTCTACTATTCCTGGCCTGGCAGACACATCAGTTCACTGACTGCTCAGATGATCTCAGAAGGCTTCTGGACATCACTGAAATGAAGGAAGACACTGAAAGAGATGTTTAATGCTGAGGAGAGTGTCTCTCCCAAACAAAGGAATCCCCCTGTACCATATACATGCAGTTCGATCTCCATGGATGGCTCACCTGAAAGAGGGTCACATCTCCAGTCACCTACCATGGACAGGGTTGTTCAACATATTCACTTCAGTTCAATCTTTTCATGACAAATTCTGTTTTACAGTCAGGATTGTGTTGTTGTTGTTGTTAAGTGTCGTCGAGTCAGTTCCGACCCATAGTGACCCCATATAGGGTTTCCAAGGAGCAGCTGGTGAGCTTGAACCGTCGACCTTGCAGTTCAAATGGCTTTGCAGTCTGGCGCCACACCAGGACTCTGGTGGTGGTGGTGGTTATGTGCTGTGGAGTTGGTTCCGACTCCTAACGACCCTACATGGGGTATCTGAGGCTGTAAATCTTTACGGGAGCAGAAAGCCACCAGGACTCTAGGTAAGCTCAAATCACCAATCTTTTGGTTAATAGTCAAGAATTAAACCTTTAGAGCTACCCAGTGAAGTTCCTGACACTATCTTGTTGTTTGTCATCAAGTCAATTCAGACTCACAGCATTCCTATATAGGGTTTCTAAGGAGTAACTGGTAGGTTTGAACTGCCAACCTTGAGGTTAGCAGTCCAGTGCTTATCCTATAGCACCACACCAGGACCTGATTTTCTAGGTGTCATTAACTTAGAGGAAGAGGCTTGATGGCTTAGAAGGTAAACGTTAGACTGCTAACAGAGGGTTGGTGGTTCAAACCTACCAGCCACTCGGTGGGAGAAAGATATGGCAGTCTGCTTCTGTAAAGATTTACAAACTTGAAAAGCCTGTGGGCAGTTCTCTTTTCTACAAGGTCACTATGAGCTGGAATTGACTCCACAGCTACACTCTTTGTTATTTTACTTTTTATTTGTTATAGTGCCTTTCAATAGATCTGGGTTCTTATTGTAGTGACGGGAGATTCAGGAGCTATTTCATTTGCTGAAGTCACGTTTGAAAAGATCTGAACTCTAGAGCTGAGTTTTCTAAGGAAACATTTCATCTTCCCTAGAAACTATAATTGAAGAATGAAACCAATGAATATTGTTGCAAATGAATCAAGTTTCCCGTCTGTTTCTCAAAAATCACATGTTCATCAATTTCTTTAGACTCTTTAGCACTTGTGAGGTCTTTGAATTAATTTAATTTCATTTACATTTGCGCCAATTGTAGTGCATAGAGGGAAATTGACTTGACCGAGGTCACACAGATAATTAGCAACAGAGTCAAAAGGACAACTCCTTATTTGCTGTTCAGGTTCTTCCGCCAGTGGCACTCATGTTTCCACAGAAAGAAAAGAAGAGAGGGACCTAGGAGGCACCCCTATGTGGCAGCCTGGTTTGGACTACCACAGCAGCTCCCTGCCCATCTCTGCAGAGACTGATTATTCCTGTAACAAACTGGTAGACAGCAGCTTCTACAATGTGTACAAACAGAAAGAACAAATCGTATTGATGAGACCTAACTGAAGTAATCCCTCAAATATATAGAAAAAGAAAGATACACATGCTTTATGATGAAATGAAAATTGAAGTTGTTAATACAATAATATATTCATTCATTCATTCATTCATTCATTTTTAATCACTGTTGTTTTGTTGTTAAGTGCCATCAAGTTGATTTCGACCCACAGCGACCCTGTATCGGGTTTCCAAAGAGCAGCTGGTGAGCTTGAACCGCCAACCTTGTGGATCATACCAACTTTGCAGTCCAGCACATTAACCCACAGCACCATACCAGTACTCCTCAGGCTGGCAGAGAGATAACTAATTTCAAATGGTTGTTTGTTTATTGTTTTTTTTTAATGTCCCTCAAGAAAATCCCAGTTCAAAATACAGAAGAAAAAAAAGCCCCACAATTTAGAAAATGTTTCTGAAAATAAATATGCATCTCAACTAATCCTTTAGAGTCCTGGTGTGGCACTGTAGGAGACCACTCAACCACAAGGTCATTTTGAACTGCAAGGTCAGTGATTCAAATTCACCAGCCACACCTTGGAAACCCTATCTATACAAGGTCACTAAGTGTTGGAACTGACTTACAGGCACTTAACAATAAAAAGCTTTACAAATGAAAAGGACAACAGAGTCCATCGAGTTTAGCAGGAATGCAAGAAGAAATACAATTCATCAGAATCTCTAGTAAAGAAGATTGGGTAATCTATAAAAATTAGCAAGAAATAATATAAGGCTCATTAGCCGAAGACCAGAGTGGGAGCATGTAACCATGGACATGCACACAGTCTGCAGAAATGCAAGCTGTGAGAAGACAGGACATATCCATATAGGATAACAGAGGAGGAAGTAGTCAGTAATGTAAGGACTAACGAGCCCAATTTTAATTTACTTTAAATTTATTGAAAGCTACCTGTATGGAACTTTGAAGCAATGGTATCCAAGCACTCACTAAATAGTAAAACAGAACTCTCAGTAGCAGTTTGAATAGACACCCATTCCAATAAGGACTTGGCTCTGTATTTTCCCCATGCCAGTCAATGTGCAATTTAAAATAAAAATCCAATGAACTGGTATAAGTTTAGATTCATTTACCTATCCATTCAAGGAGCTTGCTTATTGCTTACTGTGTCCCAGCACTGTGTAAACCAATGAGGAATGAGGAAGCCAGGCAGACGACTCTATTTTCTTGCAGCTTCCAAGTACAATTGGAAGTCAGGAATGAATCAAAGCAATATCATCCTAATGAAGGTACACTTACAAAATGAATATGCAATTGAGTCGTGTTGTAAAAGCAAATTCTTTTCTCTGAAAGGAGTGATAAGGACCAGTCTAGACTTGGAAGTTGGGAAAGACTGGGGAGATAGAGGTTGTTGTGGGAGACACTGGTCAGAAGGGAATGACTCTCTAGAGATAGATCTTTTTAGGACTGGAGTCAGGCTGTTTTCTCTGCCTTCATGCCATTGTCACAAGACTATGCTTTCCAAGGATGGATGATTGAGGACAATTTAAGAAGTGTCTGAAATGCATTTGACCTTGCTGAGTCCTTCATTTGGCCAATCAATATAGTCAGACATTTCCCCAATTGAGGTGAGAAGATCAGCAAATTTCAAGGCATAAAAACTAATTTGCATCGAGTTGAAAAACAAGTCACCCAACATACCTCTCTTTCAGACCAATGGTGACAAAATTAGTAAAATACAGCCTGAGACTGGAAGTCAAACCATAGATGAGCTTGGCATATTAAATTCCTGGAAAGTTTTCCCAGTCTGAGCAAATCAGTTCAACAGCAAATTGTGAAATTAGGCAAGGACTAGAACCACTATAAGGTTAGCAACAGCCACACACACCCCCCCAAATTAACATTCCTTAAACCAGTAAGACTGGGAAGAGAAGAGGGTGAGAACAATCCCTTAAAAGAGTATAAATTGGTTGGAAGCCAGAAGCCATTGGTTGTGTACACGTGGTACTGCATCTTTCTGGAAAATATCCATTTTGGAAACCTATTGTTCAAATAACCAATCTTACTTCTGTTTATTCATGCATCCTCCCCCTAAGCACTTTGTTTTTCTTTCTAGTTCCCTCTTTATTAACAAGCCTATGGCTATCACGTTACCATAAGCAATATTTAATACAAACATAAAATTAAATAATAAGAACACATTACACAACCATAAATGACAGAAACCACTCATCCAAACTTGAAAGCACTCATTTATAAACCATTTTACTAGAACAAATATAACTAACTCTCCCTCTTTCTCCTTAAGCCAAAGTATGGTTATAGATCTAGGTCATCAAATATGTGTTGAAGGTTAATGGACAGAAATCTTATGAGTGTCACGAGAAAGGAGGACGTACTTTTAGGAGCCTCTTCCCCAGGGTACAGCACTAGGGAAATTCAACTGGAAATGAACAGTTGAGACTAGAATGCTGAGAGCAAGTGCTAAAAACCTGACGCAGGTTTCTAGATTTCAGGCGTTTCCACTACGTGTGTGTTTAGAGAATATTGGTAAAAGGGTCTCTCTTGGAGATCACTCAGAGAGCTAAGTAAGTTGTCAGTGAAAGTCACATGGGCAACTTGTGTGGTACATAAATGTAAGTCAACAAGCATGGGTCACGGGGAGAAGTGTTTGAGCATCACTCCCTGCTACACACCCATCTTCTGGTCCAAGTCTCAGCTTCGCATCACTCCTTCCTGGGGATACTGTAAGAATTAACTAAGCAGGAAAAATTGCAGCTATCCTCAGAGAAGATTATTCTAGAATTTCCCCTCCACAAAGATCAGCCCCAAAGTCAATAAGCATTAGCTTACTGGGCTGCAAACCACAAGACTGGTAGTTCAAATACACCAGCTACTCCTCAGAAACCCTATATAGGTTTGCTGAGAGTCGCAATAAAGTCTTTTTTTTATATATATAAAACTTTTTATTGTGAATTGAGTGAAGAAGGTTTACAAGGAAGATCATTGGTTTTACATGCAAGGAAACATACACTTGGTTTTGTCTCAGTGACTATAATCTCCTACATGTAACAAACGTTATCCCACTCC
The DNA here is from genome assembly GCF_000296735.1 of Chrysochloris asiatica. Classification (NCBI taxonomy): domain Eukaryota; kingdom Metazoa; phylum Chordata; class Mammalia; order Afrosoricida; family Chrysochloridae; genus Chrysochloris; species Chrysochloris asiatica. Next base: position 4,382,892 of record NW_006408539.1, on the reverse strand, counting down.
CCCCCCCCCCCCCGTGGTTCCTATTTCTGTGCCATCCTCCTTCCCAACTCTTCTCCACTTTGTCCTTAGGTAAATGTTGCCCTTTTATCTGGAGTGAGTGGGCATTCCATGGTGAGCACATTTATTAATGTTGTTATCTAACCCCCCTCCCAATCTACTGCTTCGCTGAAACTTGGATACTAGGGTGAATTCCTTCCCAGATCTGATGGGTGGTCAAGGACCGTAGTCTTGGGTTCCTCCAGTCTCAACACAGCGGTTTTGCATTTGATTTGTGGCATTATGACATTTACCATGGGCCCTACTATATGTTAGGCACTAGCCTTCATGACTTTGTACTCATTATCTAAGTGCTGGCGTGGCACTGCAGGCTAATGCAGTTACAACTGCAAGGTCAGCAGTTCAAACCTACCAGCCGTTCCTCAGAAGCCTTGTACAGGGTTGCTATGGGTCGGAACCAACTAGACAGCACTTAACAACAACAATACTTTCATCAAAAAGAACCCTGGTGACAAAATGGTTAAGCGCTAGAGGCTTCCAATGGAAAAGTCTGAGGTTCAAACCCACCAGCTTCTTTGTGAAAAAAAAGATGTGGCAATCTGCTTCTGTAAAAATTACAGCCTTGGAAACCCTATGGGGCTGGCTCTATTCTGTCCCATGAGGGGTCACTGTGAGTCAGAAAGTACTCAATGGCAACAAGAGATCTTCATTATTCATTAGACTTCTTATTGACACTACCTTGATTCCCATGGAGGTTCAGCAAAATAAAACACTTACTTAAGCTTGCAAAGCACTAGCCCAGAATCTAAATGGAAAACTGGCATTTTCTTCTTAAATCCACATCTGTATTATCTATGTTACAAGAAAACTAATGACTAGAATCCAGTCCTTTCCTATCTCAGTGTACAAACCTCTTTCGGGATTAACAGCTGGTGATCCACACACTCACTCGTTATGTCTATTCAATTATAGCCAAATTTTAAGTGTATATGAGTACTTCAATTGGTATGCTGTTTTTGTCCTTGTACAAATGTCATGCTCTTATTCTCCCTTACACATTAAATTATAAATACATCATACAACAGTTTTCCCTCACTTCATTTATGAGTCCCCAGCACCTTAGTGCAGACTGTGAACTGACCAAGACCTGATAATATTAGTCAATGCACATATTTGTAGCCCACTGCCTAGTTTATTGAAAAACAAACACTATGGATCACAAAGGTCCAGTCCGATCAGTGGATGGAACATTTCATTCTACTGAGCATAGTGTCGTGAGTTTGGGGTTGACTGAATGAATGATAGCTAAAAACATATATTTCCACTTGGATTTAGTGAAAATTTTTGCTTCTAAAAAACAAGAGGAAGAAAGGAAAGAAGAAAAAGGAAAGAACCAGAAAAGTTAGAACAGTGTTAGATACGTATATGTTTGGCAAAATCCAAACAGGGAGAAGGTAGAGGGGAATGTTTGTCCTTTTTTGCTTTCCTTTTTGACAAAACCTATAAACTAATAGGAAGAACACTAATCTAAGGAAAAACTAAGCAGAAACTACTAAAGAAAAATAATGATGGACTGATAGGTAGATTATATATTGATTTCCTGAGATAATTTTTGATTAATTCAAATCTATTTCAGTTCTTAAAATGACCGATGATTTCAAAACCGGGCAGGTAGACCTCTACTGAGATCTCCCCAATCTCACAATAATATCACCAAAGCTTCACCCATTTAATACCAGCCGCTTCACGGGAGAAAGATGAGGCTTTCTACTCCCATCAAGACTTACAGGCTTGGAAACCCTGTACAGGGTTGCTGTGGGTTGGAATTGACTCGACGGCACTTAACAACAACATGCAATGATCCAGCTAAAAAATAATGGCTTCCAAGAGTGGAATGACTTTTTATCCAGTATTTCGATGGTCAAATATTGCTCTTGAGTTGGCGGCCATTTTTCATGGATGTTCACCTTAGGTTAATGTCAATGATATAAATCTTTTACTTAATAAGCTACTTCAACTCCATTACGGGCCCAATGCTATTGAAGGAAACTTACACTGGAGCAAAGAATGTATAGCTCAGGCCAGTTCATCTTCCAAGAAAAACCTTGGAACCACCTGATTCCATTAATGATGAGTTGTCTGTTTCTTCCTTTTGCTACCTGTAAAACCCTTGAGCCAGGTTCTTTCCCTATAGACCTCTGTTATTCAAGTGCTTTACAGTTCATTTCAGGTAATTGAGGGGGGAGGGTAGTAATCACTTGAGAGAAAGGTACATTCCCCAGCTGTAATTGATCTAAAACCTATAATTACTAAGTATTTTGTACTGACTACATGAAGTGGCTACATACAGAAATGAAGACAAGTTTACAACTGGCACATATTTTCAGTTCCCTAGTTTATTGACAAATAAACACTATACAGTATATCAGAAGAGGCTCAGCAAGGCAATAACATGTTTGAAAGAACACTTTGCTTACAGAGCATTGGATAGTAGGTCCCTTGTATACTACTTGTTTGTATACTATTTTCCTAATAATGGAAATTCCTAAGAAGAAAATGTTTCCAAATATGTTGAATTGCTATGGCACCAAACAAGGTTTTGTTTTTTTTTTTTCTGAAGGCTCTGCAGGAGGGGAGAAATGTCTCCAAGGTCACCTTAATTGAAATACTCTAATTTAGGAAGAATTCACAGCATCTTCTGAAAGATATGAACCATTTCCACAGTTGATGCAATCTCCAACACGGAGACAGAAAATGAAAAGTGAAAAGGTTAAAGGAAAATAGTTTTTCTCAGTAAGTTATGAAAGTGCATCAAAAACCAAAGCCATCACATTATACAGAACACCAAAGATTTCGGAAAGAGAGGGCTAGAGCAATCAGGGAATGGAAAGAAGCCCCAGGGAGGTTGCAGAAACGTAAAGAAAAGCTGGGAGGGTTTGGTCCAGGAAGTCTGAATGACGGTCTCTGGTCAAAGTGAAACCTGAGAGAGCCAGTGAAATACGTGGAATAGTCACATCACTAGAATCATCAAGAGCATCTTCCCAAGTCTGATTTAAAGGCCAGGAGAGTCAAAATCGGAATGAAGACCACTCTGCCCACTAGCAACGGGAATCTCACTTGCTTTTCCTCTCTGCTCCTTACGAAGCAGGCAGCAGCCGAGAGAGTCTTCATCCCAGAAAGAAAGAAGGTGTCTTCTGCTAGGCGGAAATGGAGAAACCCAATTAAACAGTACTCAGTTCGTACTGGTGGTGGCTGTTTGCCGTGGAGTCGGTTCCGACTCATAGCGACCCTGTAAAGGATTTCCGAGGCTGTAAATATTTACGGGAGCAGAATGCCTCATCTTTCTCCCGCGGAACAGCTGGTAGTTTCAAACTGCTTACCTTTTGGTTCGGAGCCCAATTCGTAAACACTACGCTACCAGTTTGTACTAGAGGTCTTAAAAAACATTAGTGGGAGAATCCAATTATCTTTTCATAGCACTTTTCCATGTACTTTTTGAAGCTCCCTATTGGATGGAGTGCCTGGTATGGAGCAATAGGACAATCACTGGACTGCTAAGTGCAAAGCTGGCTGTTCAAACCCACCAACTGTTCCTTCGAAATCCCTACACAGGGTCTCTGAGTCCAAATGGACTCAATATCACTTAACAACAACACATGACAAAATAATTTCATTTGCTTTTCATCTTTAATTTCAATACATTATTATCACACTTTTATAGGTCGATGGTTCAAATTCACCAGCTCCTTCTCAGAAAACCCTATACAGATTCCTATGAGTCAGAACGTAACAACAAGAACAACATAGCCATTTTACATTTAAGATATCTGAGACCCAAGAAGAATTAGTAAATGCATGTCTTGAAGGTGGTGTCCACGCCTCCAGTGTCTCCTAGCATTGCACTGGCTTGCTAATTCATTCCCCAAACTAACCTCATCCCAGGAACTGTTCTAGGCATTCAGTGACCCAAACCAACCAAGTCCTTAGCCTTGTGGATCTTAACTCTGCTGGGAGGAACCAGTCACAAGTCAAACAAAACTATCAAGTAAATTACAAATTGTGAAAAGGACTAGAAATGAGGATATCCAGGGTGGTTTGATTAACAAGAAACTGAGGCTCCACATTAGATACTGTAGGAAAAAAAAAAGAACTCGCTGAGGAAGTAAGATTTAAAACAGCAACTTGTAGTCAGAAAAGTCTATGAAAAGCTGTTCCAACAAACAAAGACCCTAAGATGGAACACAGCTTGATATGTGGGATGAGCCAAAGAGAGGCGAGTATGAGCGGAATCAAAGACAAGTGTTTTCTTATTGAGTTGGGCAATGAGATGCTAGTAAATGTGGTGAAGAAGGATGGAAAGCTTTAAAGGGATCAGCCAACTCAGATTTTATAACATCATTCTAGTCATTGATGCCATCAGGAGGATACCAGACACAGGAGAAGGACATCATTCTAGTCATTGATGCCATCAGGAGGATACCAGACACAGGAGAAGGACATCATTCTAGTCATTGGATGCCATCAGGAGGATACCAGACACAGGAGAAGGACATCATTCTAGTCATTGGATGCCATCAGGAGGATACCAGACACAGGAGAAGGACATCATGCTTGGTAAAGTGAGGGGTCAGTGAAAAAGAGGAAGACCCGTAGGACAGGGATTGACATAGTGGCAGCAGCAATGGGCTTAAATACAACAATAATAGTGAGGATGGCACAAGACTGGTCAGTATCGCCTTATGTTGTGCACAGGGTCACTAAGAATCAGAACTGATGCAACAACACCTAACAATAACAGTCATTGGCTAGAGAACTGATTAAATAGTCAAGGGAGATGAGAACTGGAGAAACCAACTAGGGAGCTACTGCCATATTCCAACAGCAAGATTATTATCTTGGACCAGAGAAACAGGCATAAAAATTGAGAAAATTCCTAGATTCGGGATGGATTTTGAAAACATAGCCCAGAGAATGTGTTTAGGAATTGGAGATGAAAAAGAGAGACATCAAGAAGGATGCAAAATTATTGGCTGTCCCACTGTGTGAGAACAAGGGAAAGAGCAGATTGTGAAGAAAAAACCCCAAGAATTTGAATCCAGGTAGAGATTGAGATATTTAGTAGGCATCCATGTGGAAATGCAAGTTAGCAGTTGGACAACTGCTGAACTACAAGGAAAAAGGCAGGGCTAGAGAACCACGTTAGTCATCAGCTTCTAAATGCCATTTCATACCATGGTTCAAGCTACCTAGAAGAGACAGTGCAGATACGGAGAAAAGAAAATATTCCAGTATGTGTTTACTGCAAGTGGTATGTATACTCACCATTTAGATGTTAGTTTGGTAAAACAGGCAGAAAAAGGGGCAGCTAAAAATATAAGAGACAGGAAGCAGGGAAGAAAGGAGAACAAGATACCTCTCAGAAAAGCTGCTGGGATCAAGCAAGATGGGGACTGAAAGCTGACACTGGGATTTAGCATGGAGAGGTTATTGATGGCCTGAAAAAGAGCAGCCTTGAAAGAGTGCTGGTGGCAAAACCCTGCTTGTAGGGGCTAAAAGTGACAAGGGAACGAGGCCATGAAGGCTATGTGAAGACAGCTCTTGGAGGTACTTTACATGAACAGGAGCAGGTTTTGGGAAAATGTTAGTGATAGGTGCAGAATCAACAGATTGTTTGCTTATTTGCTTGTTTTATAATGCATGCTAGTATACTGATGCAATAGAGGAGAAATTCATGAACTAAGAAAAAGGAAAAGGGAGAATTACAGAAGTGAAATCATGGCAGAATAACAGAATGAGCCAAGAGGAGGACAGATCTTGATAGTAAGAGATCACACATCTCATTGGAACAGAAGAAAAGGCAGTGAATTTGAAAAGGACATTCTAAGGGTACTATATGGTACTTGAATGAATGAATAAATGAATATGAAATCAAATATTTTAACTCAGTATAAATTCAAATTCAATGAAGAAATTAATTTTAATTTGATGAAGGAATGAATGGATTCAATTTTAATGAAGTTGATTTAATATAACTAACCTTATGATTCTTTCTAAAAATCTAAATAATTAAGAACATCTCTTGAGTTTAATATCACTGAAAAAGAGTTCCTAGTCAAAATTCTCCCTTCTCTGAGTTCACTTAATATGATCTATCTGTATAAACCAATTCATACTTCACCTACATCTCTTTGTCTGCCTAGTTAAGCTTGTATTTCTATAGGGTTCTTGCCTCTGGAAAGAAACTGTGAAGATTGTCTCTTCGTCTGTGCCTCTTATCATAATCATCTGTGTATAGCAGAAATTCAACAGACATGTGTTTATTGATTGATTGGGGTCAGTTTTCCATGGTCCTCTTCTACAATACCATTAATAACAGTAATATTCCTTCTAGCGCTAACATTCTCAGGCAACTGATCGGTAAATATGTACTCTGGTCACAATGGATTTGATTGCACTAGTACTGAATTGACTCACAAGATTGATGCTCCAAAAAGTTTAAACAAAGCCAAAAAGGAGTGGAGGAATGGCTCAGAGAATGTAAAATGTTAAATCCCAATTCAGTTGCAGCAAGAAAAATAAATTCCCAACCACTATTAAGACATGGTCTTGCAACTGAAATGCTATCATGTTAATTGTAAAATTGTTGAGATTTTACCCTTTCTGAGTCCTACCACTGAAAGGTATGAATGAGTCTTTCCATCCTAGACCAAACTCTGGAGCAACAAAGTTACTATTCTACTCGTACTTTCATTGACAGTGAGTGTAAAGACAAACTAGGAAACTGAATTCATATTTGGATACTTATATTTTAATTAATTTATCTATGGAATTTAATGTAAACCAGTGATGAATTTAATTTTTGCTTCAATTTATGAGGATGCACCTGTTTAATGGAGTGTCTTGGAAAAAAAATGAAAAAAATGTTTTATTGAGGGCTCTCATCTGAGTGATTTACTGTCTGGGTGTATGCTAAGTTTCTTTCATTACAGAAGAAATGATGGCTTGCCCTTGAAGTTGAATCCATTGCATGGATGGGGGAGGTGATATCAATATTGTCCTATAGTTAACCATTTCTGGGAAAAGCAGCAGGTTCAAAAGAAACCTTGTTTGCTTTCTTGTCATAAACCCCTTATTCAAGACACACATGTGCATTGCTGATTAGGGTTCAAATCCTTGGTGACTTTACGATAAACCTTAAAGCATTCCTCCCTTAGAGAAAACACATTGCTTTTTTCTTATAGGAAATCTCATCAGATGAAGGTTGGAGGCAAAGGAGAAGAAGATGAGACATACACTGAAAGGTGAAGAACTAAAGATAGAGAAAATAAAATGTAAGAGGAAAGAATAATACCCAAAGAAGTATCCTTCAATAACCTTGTTTAGAATATTGCGGGGAATAAACCAATCTCTATAATCCCGTTATGAACTGTTAGCTTACGGCTTTAGTCACAGAGAAACTGTTTAATGAGATTAAACCGCGTAAGAGAACATGGTTGTCTGCTGCGTGTTGGAAGAACAAAACAAAGAAAGCAATAAATGGACAATTATAATCCTGTGCCTCTCTCCCCCTACCCTTCAGAAACAAAACAATTAGGAAGGAAGATCTCAGGATAATGCAAATGTCAAACTTCAGCCTCTCCCAGCTGCTCATCTTTGAAGAGAAGGCATCTGACTTCATTACTCACCTCCTAATGCTTGCTCTCTTTATTATGATAAAACAATGATTTGCCTCTAAAGGGTAAGACAAATTCTGCTGATTTTTCCATCTTAATCTGAAGTTCCCTCTCTTGGCACCTAATAAAATGTGACTAAATTCCTGCCCTCTACTATTTCTTCCTCATCTGCAGCTCCAACCTCACGGTCTTTTAAATTCAGTTCCTTTTTTTAGACAAAACTATGGCAGAGAAATTAAAGCAATTGGGTGCTAAGGAAAGGTTGGTGGTTCAACCAAGGGGCAGCCACTTCATGGGAGAAATTAAGGCAGTCTGCTTTCATTAAGATTTACAGTCTTGGAAACCCTATAGGGCAGCTCTACTCCATTCTACAGGGTCACTATAAGTAGGAATAAACAGAAAGGTAGTAGGAGTGGCACTAAGAACACTAGACAGGGAAATGATTGGAATCATGAACAAATATTTCTTCTCTGTTCAATTTGTCATCTGGAACAGAGGTGTGGCAGGAGAAGAGATGAGTCTAAGGGTTAGTAGTGATAGAAAGGAAAAGACAAGTTCTAGTCTTCCAAAAAGACAACCACTAGTCTTCCAGTGCCAACCACATGGAAATACCTTTTAATTAGACAACAGGGTTTTCCAGGTGTCAGCATCACCTGGGATATTAATAGTAATGCAAATTCTCATGTTCCAGCCTCGTCCAGCTGGACCAAAAAATGGCGGGGAGGAACCTAGACATCTGTGTTCTCAGAGGTCCACTGGAGGACCCTGATTCAGGCTCAAGTTTCAGAAAACTAAACCAAACCTTCTACCTATTAGATTCCAACCCACAGGGACTCGATTCCACTCAGCTGGTGAGTGTTGTTGTTAGCTATTGTGATTCATAGAGTTTTCTGTGGCAGGTTTTCAAAAGTAGATAGCCAGGTCTTTCTTCCTAGTTTGTCTTCTTCTGGAAGTTCCACAGACCCCTGCTGAGCATCACAGTCCTATGCAAGCAAAGCAATGGCTACACTTGAAATGGAAACTGGGTCTCCACATGAAGGAAGATTCTACCATTGAGCAACCAATATCCCCTCTTCAAGTAGAATAACTCTCTTCTCAAAACCCTGTACCTTCCTAAAGAATCCTACGGAGATTGTTTGGTCTTTTGTAGGAGAAAAGGGGGAATAACTCAAAATGGACATTGAAAATAAACTGAAAAGCTTTTTTCTAAATTCCTGATTATAGATTATTTGTAAAAGCTAATCTGTTTGATGACAATGTTTGCAACCTACTTGTTTCAACTTTTCGTTGCCCTCACCTGCATTTGACCTCTCTTCTCTGAGTATGCCTGTAGAACACAAAGAGATATTAACTACTAACCAAGGGTAACAGAATGTGGAAGGTAAATTCATACAATATTATGTACATTTTAAGTCAAAATTTAGTAACATTAGAATTGTGTACTGTTCTGGATAAAGTTTTTCTACCTTTGGGGCAATGCAAGGAACTCTAGATAAATCACATGAGCAAATGATCAGAGACTTATCCAAAGCATGGCAGTGCCCTAGGTGCCACTTGAAGAAGGGGAATGCAGACCAGTTTGTTTGTTTTAAAGCATCACCCCTTTTACCACTAGTTGTGAGAAATCATTCAGCAAGTTAAAACAGTAATTAGGTATTTGAGAGTCTCTATGTGTTGGCCAACTCAGAAGTCTCCTCAAAGCACTGATCCGCACATGCATCTGGGTTTGAAGGACCAAGAGCAAGCAGTTGGGTGGGCAGAGAAAATTATTTGTTGCTATCTAGCCCACCGGAATCCTGGTGTGGCACTTCAGGCTAATGCACTGGACCACAAAGTTGGCCGGTGGTTCCAGCTCACCAGCAGCTCCTCAGGAATTGTCTACAGGGTTGCTATGAGTCGGAACCAACTTGATGGCACTTAACAACAACTAACTAACTCACCATCAACACTTAGGGAAGCAGCAGTCAAGAAATCAAACAACATATTGCATTAGGAAAATTTGCTGCACAAGACTTCTTTAAAGTGTTCAAGAGCAAAGATGTCAGTTTGGGGATTAAGTACTCCCAAGCCATGGTATTTTCAATATCCTCATATACATGTGAAGTTGGATAATGAATAAGGAAGACCACAGAAGAATTGATGTATTTGAGTTATGGTGTTGGACAAGAAAATTAAAGGTACCATAGACTGCCAGAAGAACAAATAAATCTGTGTTGGAAGAAGTACAACCAGAATGCTTCTTAGAAGCCAGCATAGCATGGCCAGACATCGTCTCTTATACTTTGCTTAAATTATCAGGCGGGACCAGTACCTGGAGAAGGACATCATGCTTGGATGATGGAAAGACTGTGAATAAAGGGAAATGCCCAATGAGATGCTTTAGCACAGTGACGACAGAAGCAGTGGGCTCAAACGTAGCAGCGATTGTAAAGATGGCACAGGACCGGGTAGTGTTTCGTTCTGTTTTAACAACAACTCTAGCCCAGGTCTGTGTGGGGACATAAATTTGTGTGTGATCATCTCCAATGAGCTGAAGAGACTTGGAAAAGCAGCCCCAAGAAGGTCAACCTGACTGCAGGTTGCTCCTCACCTTTTTAAAGGTTTCTATCTTTCCTACCGTGCTCTCCTTTGAGAGGGTCTCCTGCTGTGGGTCTCACAGCCCTCCTGCCTGTTCCCTCTCTTCTCTGAACTCACACTACCTACCTTGTCTGCTTTCAAAGTACCAGGTAGTGAGTGTGAGCACGCACTGTGCAAGATGTGCACGTGCTCCTCTGGGAAGCGGTTTGGGGGTCTAATACTCACACTGACGACTCTGTTGAATGTTGCAAGAGAAGAACCTGAACTAAAAAAAAAAAAAAAAAACTTGCTATGAGGACAACATCAACCACTTTATATCAGGGAAAGCAAGGAAGGAGTAGTTGTCATTTTCACGTAACCTATTAATACTAATGTATTAAGCAATAGATTGATGAGCTTGGCTTATACTTTTCAGCAGATACTATGGTAAAGTTGTCTAAAAGATGGGTGTCAGATGTTTGGACAGGGTGCAATTTCAATGCTTGCCATGGGTGCTATTTTCTGTAGCTACATCTGTGTGCATGTGTGCCTCTTCAAAAGGAAGGTGTGAGAACGCCAGGGGTATCATAATTATCAGCTCTCAGACAACCCTGGCCACAAGCAAGAAGACCTGTAAACATCCAAGTTCACACTTTGAATTGTGTCCAGATGGGAATAAATTGTCGAGGATAACCTAGGGCCCCAGTAAACAGAAGTTGGTGTGGGTCAGACACCAAGCGTCCTTTCTCCTTCCACACTGATCATGGATACTATGATTTCCTTCATGCACAAATGCTCTCCTTTCAGTTACTCAGCTGCTTTGCTGGTGCCCAGTAAAATGACCCTGAAGCCCATCACAGCAAAGTTGCATGCTTTGGGTAGAAAGGAATGTGGGGCAGACAGTGAGCAGATGCAGGGAGGGGATAGGCAGAACTTCTCTACCTAATTTTTATCTAATGAGCCCTCCTGAGACCAACATTCGCCTACAACCTCCCTCCTTGGGCAGCCTCTAGAAACAGCGTCCTAATTCCCTTTTCAAACTTGAGTTCATCACATGGGCAGTTACTTCAGCTGTATGTGTTCAGCAGCTCACAGTATGGTGGGACAATATGCATTTCTACAGGACAATCCATTTAGAGGAAAATCCATTAATTCCATTTGTTGGATTTGCAGCACTTGGGCCCCAGCAGCATCTAAGCACATTAACCAAAGTTAAAGGGAAACAGCAGCAGTGCTGAATTCTGATACTGTAAGTGAGAATGTATCCACGGCAGCCACAAACCAAACCCTGTAGATTTCATTTACTAGGACAGCAAACTCAAAGGCAGAGGGAGTGGTGGCTGTCTCCATCCCTTCCCCAGGTCTGCATCTGACCAACACCTGTGTGCAAAGGACTAGAAGACCTGGGACAATAAATCTGGGGAAAGCCTGCCATGAAAGAAATGCTACTTTGAAATTTAAAATAAATGATTGAAATTCAGTATATACCCAGGGGTCAATGTAAATTTCAGGTTTGCACCTATTCTTGACTGGAATAATTCCTAAGTAATTCCTTTCAATGGTACAGAAAACAGTTGCTCATGCATCTCATGCATACTAAGGTCACATAATATAGCTTCCCCCCCCCCGACCCCCAAAAGCCTTCTATTTAATACATTGCACATAAGGGTCAAATAGAAATCTAAAATGACAGCCATTTACGTGAAAATTTACTACAGCTGAAGAGTTGATTAAAAATGGACAACACACACAAAAAAAGCTAAAATTAAAGTAAGAATAAAAAACAAACCACCCCAGAAAGAAAAATCTAAGAAGGAAATTTTCTTCACCAAAGAAAGTTGCTGGTTATCAGCTATCTCCACTGGGCTCCACCTCATGATTAGACTATAGGAAACAGCAGGGCTGCTCCATCGTGTTTTCAAGGCTGTATGTCTTTACAGAAGGAGCTCTGGTAGCGTAGTGGCTACGAGTTGGGCTGCCAACCTCAAGGTCAGCAGTTTGAAACTACTAGCTGCTCTGCGGGAGAAGGATGAGGGGTTCTGCTCCCATAAAGATGTGCAGCCTCGGAAACCCTGTGCAGGGTCACTATGAGTCAGAACCGAGTCCACAGAAGCAGGCTGCCACATCATTGTCCCTTGGAGTGACTGGTGGATTCCAACAGATGTTTGATTCTGATTGCAGTGGCTAGTAGGGCTGCAGGCACATAACCAGCATGCCACTAAGGTTCTGGTCATTGTTTATGTTGTTGTTAGGTGCTATCGAGTCAGTAACAACTCATAGTAACCTTATGCACAACAGAATGACACACTGCCCGGTCCTGCACCAGACGCACAATCATTGCTGCACTTGAGCCCGTTGCTGCTGACACATAACGTTAAATAGGCTTATGGAGATATATGGCTAAGTAACAATTTTATTACTGAACCCTTAGAGATGGGTTAATTTAAACACAGTTAAGACATCATCATCATTTTGTAGTTGTTGAACCAGAGTCTTAGCACCCCTGTTGTTGTTAAGTGCCGGAGAGTCAGTTCTAACTCATAGCAACCCTTTGTAGGGTTTTCGAGGAATAGCTGTGGGTTTGCACAGCCAGCTTTGTGGTTAGCAGTCCAGTTTTTATCCTGCAGCGCTACTCCAGGAGTTCCTCAGAGCCCCTAATTGTCTGCTATTCTCTGCATCAATACCAAGAATTCCAACATAACTAACTCTCCAATTAGTATATTCTCCCCTCTCTAATCATTATAAATCCAAACATGGAAACTTTCTTCTTTATCTATTCTACCTCTTCAAAGGAGCCCTGTGGCACAGTGCTAAGCTGCTAATCAAAAAGTCAGTAGTACAAACCCACTAGCAGATTCTTGGAAGAAAGATGTGGCAAGTAATTATTCAGTCATGAGTTGCAGCTTTGGAAATTCTACGGGGCAGTTCTGCTCTGTCTTTCCAGGGTTGCTATCCTTGGACAGTGACAGTGGGTCTGAGTGAATACTGAATCTCTTCACTTCACAGTCAGAAGGGTGTAGAGTTAGTCCAAAGTGATAAAACTAAGCTAGAGAAAGAGACAGAAATAAATGCAGCCCATGAATCCAGATTTTTTCCAAAAGAACACTTGGGAAACATCAGGTGTTTAACTGATTCTCCAAATTGTTGACTGATGAAGATCTTGGTTTCTTAATACATATTACAAGGGAGACTATATGGTCCTTCCAGTTGCATCCATAATTCTAGTGGGAAGTATCAATTTAATCAAAATATTCATGTTTTGGGCATCTTTCTTTCCAGTGCAGCAGGTATAAATTTTAATAATCAAGTCTTAAGAATTTTAGCCACAGAAATCTTATACAGCGCTGGAATAGGAATGCTATGAGTAGGAATTGAGTTGATGGCTGTGAGCTTTTTTTTTTTTTAAGTACTTTTTAAGGACTAGGTGGTGTGAATGGTAAACACAATTAGATGATAAACAGAAGGTTGGAGACTCGAGTATCGAGTCCATCCAGAGGTGCTTTGGAAGGAAGGCCTGGGGATCCACTTCCAAAAAATCAGCCACCGAAAACTCAGTGAAGCACAGCTCAACTCTGGCTCACACTTGGTCACTCTGAATCCGAGTTCAATTTGACAGCAACTGGTTAGGTTAGGGTAGGGTAGGTAGGCTAGGGTAGGTAAAGTAGGGTTGTTGTTATTGTTGTGAACTACTGTTGAGTTGGTTCCGACCCATAGCAACCCCATATAGGGTTTGAGGAGTGACTGGTGAGCTTGAACCTCTGACCTTATGGTTCAAAGCAACCGTGCAATCATTTTTAATGCCATTTCGGTACATTAGGACTAGAGCCAATACTGATTCTCACTGAACGTTATCAGAGCAAAAGTGTGACAGAGGGAAAATGGAAAAAAATATATTGCATCAGAGAGAAAATGGAAAAATTTGATCCGTTTCTAAATTTTATGCTTCAGATTCTTCATCCTCAGTGAGGTTAAGAATTTATAGAAGAGCATATCAGATAAATAGGAATCCATCACAAATTTCGATTTCTGAAAATTCTGTGGCACTGTCTCCTGTTATACCCTAATATTGGCAAGATGCAAATGCTGTTCATTGAATTTATAAAATGTTGAACGAATGCATCCAAACATATTGGTCAATGGATCATTCATACCCAAGAGGAAATGTTAGACACATGCATCACCGTTGGGGAGAAATGGGGTAAAGGCAGCAATGAAGCCGTGAGCTAAGCCTCACAACATTCAGAGAGCTTCTGTGGACCCGGTTGGGGACCTGGTTGGCAAGCAGTGCGAGGAGACCCGCAGACTCATGGGCCCAGAGTCAGTGACGTGGTCACGGAAGACTCAAGTGGAGAATGGAGCTGCCGGCTGATGGGAAGAGAGGGCATGTGCACAAGAACACCCACACTTGCAGATGACACCCAAGTGACCAGGACTGGATGACTGGATGATCAGAGCTCAACCAGGAGAAGAAAGAAAGGGGTGGAGGGGTGGGGGGAGAAGATGAGCTGATCCAAGCTGATGAACTTAACCTATGCATACAAATGCACTGACACAAAACAGTAAGAAACATTCTCACCCCCTCCACACACAGAGTAGACAGAGAGGGGCAACTTGGACATTGGATACCCAAATAGGGAGGGAGGGACTACAAAGGCAAGAAGTAACTGGCTTACAAGCTTTCAAGAGGGAACCTAGAGCTAGGGGGCATGGAGGAAGGCAGAATCACCAGTGAGTACTATCCAATTTGTCTAGGTGGAGCTGATGAAATGAAATACAGATGGGTTACATGCAATACTGTAGTGAATAATGGTTATCAAGACAGATTGTGAGTGTTGGAAATGCAAGGGTACATGTTTTGTAGCAAGGATGAGAGCGATTATTTCTCCAGTCTAGGAGCGGAGGTCTCTGGGACCACCAACGGATAAGAGCCGAGAACGGGACCCCACCCAGAGAACCAAGGATGCCTGAGATGGAGACAGAGATGATGACATGGAGGGATGAAGCGGCTGGGGACTTTGGATCCAGAGAGGGAGAGGAACTGTGGGCCGGCCGAAGACTGAGCTGGGAGGGGGGAGTGTAGAGCACAGGCTTTTAGGATATGCCCTTTGGTCGGAAGACGATGCGTGGAGGGGACTGGAACCATGACAATGTAATGATATACGCTGGAATGAATATGGAACTGAGGTTCTCTCATGTAAACTATCATATAACTCATAATAAAAAAAAAAAAAAAGAGGAAATGTTAGAAATCTCTTCAACTGCAAATATCATCACTACCAAAAAATGAACCCAGAAGCAATTGTTTAGCAAGGGCACAGAATGGTGTCCTTGGTGTTCTCATGTTTCATATTTATAAAGAACATGGCCAAATTAGTACATAACAAAAGTTCAAACAATCAATGTAGGGTAGCTATGTTACAAATCCATCAAAAGCAAAATTATCAAATATATACATATAAAACAAAATCACCAAGGATATCTTTCAATAGATTGGAACAAGGGACAAAATCCCAAATGATGAAATGCAGCAAAAATACATAGTCTTACTTTGAAGGAATTTTAAAAAAACAACTGGAAAAAGTAATCCGTTGTCTTAAGCCATTCTTGGTAGCAGTTAAAGCAAATATGTTGACCGAATGAATTAAAAATCTGAGAGAGGGCTTTTGATAGCATCAAAAACAGTTGTTGTTGTTGTTGTTGTTGTTGTTGTTGTTAAGTGCCATGGAGTCAGTTCTGACTCACAGTGACCTTGTATAGGGATTCCAAGGAGCGGCTGGTGGGTTTGATCGGCCGATCTTCTAGGTAGTAATCCAGTGCCACACCAGGACTCCATCCAAGACAGTAGCTGATAGTCATAAACGGAGCATATTGAATAAAAGACATTCAAACATAGATGGAGAATGACGCCATTTCTGAGTACTGAACTCACTAGAACTGAAATTGGCAGATTAAAGATTGTTCCAAGGACAACTACAAAGATAGTGATGACAAAAAAAGGTATCACCTTCTCCCTCAAAGCTGGTGAGTCTGAAACACCGACCTTTCAGCTAGTAACCAAGTACTTACTCGCTGCCACCAGCGCTCCTATGTGAAAAAAGCTTTGAGGAACTCTCGGTTATTCATTTTCAAATATTATGAAGTGAAAAAAAGCTCTTTTGTGACATTTGATGAGGAGCTTGGGGTGCGTCATGATTAATAAGTTTATTTAGTACACATCCAAATCAGAGCTTGGGACCACTGAGGAGAAAGTTAGAAAAAGTCATGTTTTTGTTAAATATAATAAAGATTCACAAAGTTCAAACAGGGATGACCTCATGTTTATCTCTAATAAGGCTGTGAGGGTGATGATGGCAATAATAAAGTTGTTTCTATTTTTCCAGGAGATGAAGGGGCTGGACTAGGGGGATTTTTAACGTTTCTTCTTTGCAGATTGTCTATGGTTCTGCAAGTATGAGTAACGTTTCTGTTCTTAAGAATGTTAGCAGTGATGTGAAACTTTCCTTCTAATAAGAATCATTTTAGTGATGATCTTTGCTTACAAATTTATACTAAGAGTGGGCCTACTCTAATTGCTTAAGGGATTTCCATTGTAAAATATTTGCATGGCCTTAATTTAGTATGCTTATTGAAATTATAGCCCTATAATTCCTTGTCTAATACCCTGCAAGGATTTACTGTCACAAAATTAAATTTCTCATATTAGGTATTTTGTTATACCTTTGATCCAGGCCTTAAGCTATATAGAAACTGATCAAATGATGGAGGAACGGCTTGATCAAGGTAGTCAGCATTGCAAAGCTGAATCCATTAAATCCTACAATCACTAATGACCTCAGATGGTGAGGAAAATAAGCTTCCCTTCATGCATCATTGACAAACTATAGTACTATTTATGTTTACATTTTCAGAAAACAAATTCAACTCATATTTCTCAGTTTTGTTTTGTTTTTTTCCTTCTCTTATTTGAGTACGTAATACAATCTGTTTAGAAAGCAAAGACAATCAAAACAAATAATCAGTCCCAGGCCACTCCCCACCTCATCTCATCCCTGGTTGACTGAGTTAAGTGGAGTCTCCAAGGTCCAGTCATGGGAGAAAGTAACCAGGGTTAACTTTGAGGATCACAAACTCAAAAGAGTTAAAAGTCAAAACATTACACAGATTGGATCCCTCAAAGAGTCATGACTTTCTTGCCTGAAATGTAATCTCACTCTGGTTTAATCATCTTCACGTTTAACTTTGGTTGACTAAGTTTCGTCCCATTTCTCAATGTTTTTATTATTGTAAGTATGTATTATCTTATTTAAACAGTCAGTGTCTCTATTCTCATTTTCTAAGATCATGTTAGCTCCTCCTTAATTAACAAGAAATTAGGCTCTCCACAATGAATGTCCTCAACTTTGATAATCATTGTTTTTTGGTGCCTCTTAGTATGACACTGTGGTGTGGCCCTGTGGGTAATGCACCAGACTGCAAAGCCATTTGAATTACAAGATCAGTGGTTCAAGCTCACCAGCTGCTCCTCGGAAACCCTAGACAGGGTTGCTACGGTTCAGAACCGACTCAATGACACTTAACAACAACAATATGGCACTGCTGGTTAATGTGCTGGACTGCAAGGTCAGTTTGTACTGGTAGGTTGGCTGTTCAAGCTTACCAGCCATTCCTCAGAAACCCTATACAGGGTCTCTATGAGTTGGAAATTAAGGTGGCCTTAGTGTCTTGCCACCTTTATATCTGTTTCTACAAACCACACTATACCATCTTCCAGACTCACTTTTCTAACATGCAACTATGATCATGATGTTCACCTAGTCTCTACTTCTATTAAGATCAACCCACTACCTATTAGAAAAGTCATTAACTCCACTGGTATTTAAAACCCTTAAATCAACCCCTGATCAATTTACCTTACTAGTCTTTTCTCTTTCAAATTACCTTTATCCATCATTTTCTGCAGCACCTTTAAAAACAAGTCCAAAGTTGTTTTCCTTTTTCTCTTTCTAGTTTTAGAATCATATTCCACTCCTACTCTACAATTTTCATCTCGAGTGCTTTTTTAACCACCTTTAACTTCATAAACATTGTCCACTCTTTCAAAGGCAAATAACATTTATTTCCCAATTGTCTCAGCATTTCTCAGAATGTGTTATATACTTGTAAGTTTTATATTCCCTGATGTTGTTAAGTGCCATCGAGTTGGTTCTGACTCAGCAACTCTGTATAGGGTTTCCGAGGAGCAGATGGTGAGTTTGAACTGCAGACCTTGTGGCTAGCATTTTAGTGCTTAACCTACAGTGCCACACCAGGATCCCTTAAGTCCCCTGTTGTTGTTAAAGTATGTCGAGTCAGTTCCAACTCATAGCCACCCAGAGATTCAGAGGAGTAACCGGTGAGTTTGAACCACCAACCTTGTGGTCGTGTGTTTATCCCACAGCGCAAAATCACCCTGCTGCTGCTGTTATGTGCCGGGGAGTCAGTTCCAACTCATAGCGACCCTTTACAGGGTTTCTGAGGCTGTAAATCTTTACAGGAGCAGAAAGCCTCATCTTTCTCCTATGGAACTGCTGGTAGTTTCGAACTGCTGACCGTTAGATTAGCAGTCCGATTCATAACCGCTACAGCACTATCACCCTAGTAGATTATAAAAGGAGCTCTAGTACACTGTGGGCTAGACATTTGGCTGCTACCTGCAAGAATGTCAGTTCAAACCCACCATTTGATGGATGGAATGGGAGAAAGATGAGGCTGTGTCTCCTTAAAGATGTACAGTCTTGGAAGCCTATAGAGGGTCGCTAGGAGTCCCAATCAGTGGCACTTTGAGGGATATAAACAACTGTCTTAGTTACCTAGTGCTGCTCTAACAGAATAAAAACGAAGGGCTCAGAAATGTCTTCTCTTACAATTCAGGAGGCTAGAAGTCTGAATTCAGAGCGCTGGCTCTGGAGAAAGCTCCTTGCCTCCTTTTAGCCTCTTTAGGCCCAGCATTCCTTAGAGATCTCCATGTACATTCATCTTTCCCTAAATCTAGGAGCTTCACAGTGCTGGAGTCCCAGGGCCAAAGGATGACTACACATCTAGTTCTTCTTTCTTGGTGACTATGTTTGACTTTGAACTCCTGGCATGACATTGTAGGATCAGCAATGGACTGCAAATCATAAAAGTTTGGCAGTTCAAACCTACTAGCTGCTCCTCGGAAACCCTATACAGTGTCGCTAGGAGTTGGAACTGACTTGATGGCACTTATCAACAACAGAAGTTTTACTTCAAGAATTAAAATACAATAGTCCAGTCAAAATAACACTCATACGTCAAGGTCATGAAAAATAAGAAAAGACTGAGAAACTGCCTAGGCCAAGGATTTGGGGAGAGAAAGACATCTAGATACAACATCTTCTACTTGATTACTGACAAAGAAAGAGGAAAAAACTGGTGAAGCCAGAGTCAAGTTTGGACTTACAGTAATAGTAATGCCTGTACATCAGTTTCTTGTTGTTATTGTTGTTAAATGCCATCAAGTCAGCTCTGACTCATGAGGTTCAAACAGACCTTTCGGTCCAGTGCATTAAACTAACCCACAGCATCACACCAGGACTCCATCAATTTCTTAGTTCTGACAATTAAACTGTGCTAACAAATTTGCCACACAGGGCATCTTTAAAGTATTCAGAATCAAAGATATCAGTGTGGTAAGTAACATTTGGAAAAAAACAATTTCTGTGTGGACTTATGACTTGGATCATTTGTTAAACCAGTTATATTTGCATTGTTGTTGTTAAGTACCTTGGAGTCAGTTCTGACTCATAGTGACCCTGCACAGGGTTTCTGAGGCTATAAATCTTTATGGGAACAGAATGCCTCATCTTTCTTCCACGGAACCGCTGGTAGTTTCAAACTGCTGACCTTGAGGTTGGCAGCATGACTCAAAACTACTACGCTACCAAAGCTCCTATATTTGCATTAGGGAGGAAAAAGAAATGATAGCCATCCCAAGTATCAGTAATACTAATGCAAATATAAAGTGAGCCTGACCCCAGCCATGCCATTTTCAGAAATAGCCTCATATGCATGTGAAAGTTGGACAATGAATAAGGAAGACCTTAGAAGGATTGATGCATCTGAGTTATGCTGTTGGAGAACATTAAAAGTACCATGCATGGGCTGCCAGAAGGACAAACAAACCTTGTTTAGAAGTCCAGCCAAAATGTTCCTTAGAAGCCAGGACGACCAGACTTTGTCTCTCATGCTCTGGATATATTACCAGAAGGGACCAGTCCCTAGAGAAGGATGCCATTCTTGATGAAATGGAAGATGAGCAAAAAAGAGAAATACCTGTAAGGAGATGGACTGGCACAGTGGCAACAGCAGTGGGTTCAGGCAGAACAATACTTATGGGGAGGACTCAGGACTGGGCAGTGTTTAGTTTTGTTGTGTACAAGGTCACTATGAATCGGCGCCAACTCTCCAAAGGCTCCTGAAAGTAGGGAAGCTGGGGTGGAGGGTATGTGGAAACTGCTTATCTTTGCAATCTTCTGTAAACCTAAATTTATCCAAAAGGAAAAAAAAAAAATCTATCTATTTATCTATCTATCTAGTAGTGTATTGGTTACGAATCCGGCTGCGAGCCACAAGGTCAGCAGTTCGAAACTACCAGCTGCTCTGTGGGAGAAAGATGAGGCTTTCTGCTCCCATAAAGATTAATAGCCTCGGAAACCCTATGCAGGGTCGCTATGAGTCGGAACGGACTCCATGACACATAACAACAACAATATCTGTCTGTCTATCTATCTATCTATCTATCTATCCATCTATCACAATTTCTATACATGTACACAAACACAGATAAAAGAAAAAGTGGAATCTCACATTCAGATATAATCTTCTTTACCCCAACCCGTGTTCTTCTCTGACAATATTAGCGACCTTTTGGTGGTTCGAACCCAGAGCCACTCTGTGAGAGAATGATGAGACAGTCTGCTTCAATAAAAATGTACAGTCTCAGAAACTCTGAAGGAGTTCTACTCTGTTCTATACACTTTCTGTGAGTTAGAATCTACTGGGCAACAGTGGGCTAGAGCAGGGGTCTTTAAAAGAGCATAAGAAAATTTACCCTGTCAATTTGAGTTGAGTCAAAACTCCTTGATTAAAAAATAAATAAATAAAATAAAGCCATTCACCAAACTGCTGCATATAAAAGGTGAATGAAAAGATACAGAAGTGAGATCAGCAATGAGGAAGTCTTTCTGACAGCAAACTTAACATAATGTGGTCCTGGCTTATACAAAAAGATCAAGACTGTGACACAGGGATCTTGAAAGAGTCAGCAGATATTGATTTGCATGACACAAGAGCAGTTCTGCCTAAAGCAAGAAAACTGACTTAACTGCTTCTCAAGGTGCCCCATTATTTCCCTGAATTATCTGTGAATGTCATTTTCAAAGGGGGACATTACCACCACTTTGAATCTTGAAAAGAGAATTACAAGTAGGTTTAAATGGCAGAAAAGCTTAGGACTGAATGGGGCTCTCAAAGGGTGTGACCTGAGGGCAGGAAAGAAAGATACACACACATCCATCAGAGAGGGATAGAAACCCATCCAAATCTAAGGACCATTCATGGATTTGCAGCAGGTCCAAGTCTACTGCATTCTGATGATACCTTTCTGAAGCTTCAGAGTCAGCTCACCTCGAAGGGAAATGGTGCTTTTACTGGGAATTAATATTTTCCAATGTAGTTAGTGTTTCAGTGATTTGCAGCTATTGACTTTTAAGAGAGATGTGATCACATAGAAAAAACTCTGACATTTCCATGACATTTTCTGTTGAAGGGGGGTAAAAAAGTATTTCCCTCTCTTTTATTTTAATTCAATGCTGAGTTGCAGATGGAGCAAGAGAGGGAGGAAGACCTTTATTTCCCTCCACAAAGAATATTCTTTTATTTGCCACTATAGATGACATGCCCCAGTGTGCGTTTTTATGTTGCTGTTTCTTCAAATGTCTTATGTTCCCTTGATACCATCAGCTGAGGATACATTATAGAGACACTTATGTTATCATGCTGTTGAAACGGGAGACTTTTGAGATATAACATGCTTTATATTCGAGGTTTTTATTTACCATGGGACTCTCTTTCTGATCTTGTTTTCATTATTGACAGGGAAAATGTTTGCCAATTTTCCTTTTTCCTTTTTTTCCCCCTGACATACTTAAAGATAGAAAAAAACGCCAAAGGGAAGGCAAAAGTTTAGGTTCAATATGCATTGCAGAGCTGAGGGATTATCCTCAAGGTAAATGTCAAAATGCTTTTCTTTGACACATTGCTCCTGTAGTCAGAAGCAACTTGTCACTATTTTTAGGTGCAACTCAAAGGACTGGGGTACTAGCAATCCTTTTCTTTACTCTCAGAAAGACAGGATGTTCATGGAAGCTAGGCAGTTTCCTTCCTTGGAGATCTTTAGAGATTGACTTAAATTCAGAGATCTGCTTAGAAGAAGTATTCAAAGTTCATCTTCTAAGTTATTGTCAATAACTGATATGTTATCAGTTTGTCCCCCAGACAACTGTGACTTATTATTTAATAATTAGCAATAAATTAAATTATATATTTTAAAAACATGTAGGGAATGTACTTCAGAAATTGGACTTTGAGGCATTCAAACATAGGAGGAAGGGTTTCTAAAACTTTATATTTTAATTCCAAAATGTTGGCAGAGAGGTAAGGGAAACCAAGTTGGAAAGTGTTGGTACTGGATAATCTATTCGGGAACAATCTGGCATCCATCTGCTCTGAGTCTAACCTCCTGGTACAAACAGTAACATATTTCCTAACTTTTGAGTTTTAATTAGGATGATGAGTCTATGTGCTCTGGAAACAGCTTGATGAGTAAGAAGCCCTCTCAGGTTGGATGTAAAGACGTCAGCAGAGAAGCAAGTGTGTGTCCTTGTTATGTCTCAACAGGCATTCAGTCTATATCCCACCTGGATGTGTCCACATTGCTCAATGATTTAACTAAGGAAACTTGTGCTCCCACCGGGGGATAAAGGAGAAAGATTGAGGTACTCAAGAGGCATATGTTAGCAAGAACTGACTGTCTCTTCAAGTAACCTAGCTCCTAGATTGGTGCCTACTAAACAGCAACTCTATGAGGGTAATTTAGAGGTATCATCATATATCTTTTTTTTTTTTTCTTAATAAAATAGTTTCGTAACCATCAAAAGACAAGTTTTGCACATCAAAGGGTTGTCATCATCTTCTCATCATATGCATTATATGAAAATAGTAAAAGACCAAACAAATAAAATATTTTTATCACTGACATTTCCTAGGGGACGCTTGAGTATAGATATAGTGGCCAACACTGAACCCAACTGTCAAGAGATCCAGAAGCAAAGCAGGAAAAGACACATGTGGTAGGTATGGACTCATTTGTTTCATACTCTACATTTGTTTCATATGCAGCTATAGAAACAGAATGAATAAAAAACAGGGGAAACACGCACAAAATGACAAATAATTAATTATGTTATGGTCACGATTATCTCCAGTTTCTCATCAACAAGTGTTTGGTCATTGTTTGGTTAATGGCTTAGCCAGGATGTTATGCATGAGATTACATACGGCAAAATGTTTAAGGTACCAACCTACACTGAGGTGATGTGTTTTGTGGGGGCAAGGAATTTTCCCAAGATTAAGCTGATTTAATCATGCTATACACAAAAGGAGCTCTGGTAGCGTAGTGGTTACGAATCGGGCTGCGAACCTTAAGGTCAGCAGTTCGAAACTACCAGCCACTCCGCGGGAGAAAGATGAGGCTTTCTACTCCCGTAAGGATTTACACCCTCGGAAACCCTGTACAGGGTCGCTATGGGTCGGAACCGACTCGACGGCACTTAACAACAACAACAACAACAACAATACACAAATAGCAAAGTAGTCAGTGGTTTATATCAAGAAGGCATATAGTCCATTCAAAACCAGAATAAGACCACTGCCCTTGGTCTCAAGAGAGAATGTGAGATAAGGAGAGACAGATGGGTCTATTCATTAGGGCATGAGATGCCAAACTGAGGAATTTAAATTTCACACTCAAAGCCATGAACTTTAGTGAAGAGTTTTAAGAGTCACATACGTGGCTGGATTTGTACTATTATTTTTTTTTTAAATAACTCCAAATCACCCTGCCCATGTGAGACAATGAGTTGTGGAGAGCATGAGAGTAGATGTGGGTGATGATATTGAACGGAAATGAGACATATATTTAGAAGATAAAATGACTGGAAAGCCCAAAACCAAATCCACTGCCATGAAGTGGATTCCAACTCATAGCAGTCCTGTAGGACCAGAGTAAAACTACCCGATGGAGTTCTCAAAGCCATACATTTTTACAGGAGAAGATAGCCACAGTTTTCTCCTGCAGGGCAGTAGCTGGGTTCAAGACACCAATTTTGGTTAGCAATGAGTACACGGACAGGATTCCTCAAGATGACTGGAAGTAGTGATTAATTGGGTGTGTTGAAGGGAGAAAATGAGGAACTTGCAGGAGCTCAATGGAGTGCATTGAACTGAGCTAAAGACATTAGAAAAAGGAAGAGGTGATAAGCAATGATGAGTGCAAATTTCACCAGGTTGATTTAAAAACTCTAGGTGTAGTGCTGCAGGATAAGTACTGGACTGAGAATTACAAAGCTGATAGTTCAAACCCACCAGCTGCTCCTCAAACACCCTATTACAGGGTTGCTATGAATTTGAACTGACTCAACAGCACTTAACAACAACAATCACAATGAGAAATTGGAGTCCTGCTGTGTCACTGTAGGATAAGCACAGGACTGCAAGGGCAGTTTCAGCCCTGAGTTTGGTGGTTCAAACCCACCAGCCATTCCTCAGAAACCCTATACAGGGTCACTATGAGTCAGAATTAAATCAAAGGAAGTTAACAACAAACAAAGAGAAATTGAATAAATATTCAGAAATATGCATTTGGAACTTTGAGTATAAATCAGATTAACTATTTACATTTTAAAATCACCAACACACAGAAATATAATTGAAAGTCCCAAATGAGAATGAAATTTCAGAGGGGAATACACACACACACATACAAGGGGGCTTCAAAAAGCTCATGGAAATATTCCATTATCTTTTCACTTCATTGATATTGCTGTTGTTAAGTGCTACTGAGTCGGTTCTGACTCATAGCCACCTTGTATAGGGTTTCCGAAGCTGTAAATCTTTATGGGAGCAGAAAGTCTCCTTTTTCTCCAGTGCAGCAGCTAGTAGACTCGAACCACAGACCTTATGGTTTACCACCATATGTATATGTTGTATGCGCCATCAAGTCAGTTCCAATTCATATGTACCCTGTACAGGGTTCTCGATTAAGGACTGGTGGATTTCAATTACTGACCTTGCTGTTCAAGCTGACCTTGTGGTCGTGTTTACCCTACAGCACCACACCAGGACTACACACACACACACACACACACACATGTCACACACACACATGCACACATGTCCCACACGCACACACAAGGGGGCTTCAAAAAGCTCATGGAAAAAATGGAATTAAAAGATAATAGAATATTTCCACAAACTTTTTAAAGCTCTCTCATAAATACTTAATGATTTTTTTAAATCTCAAAAGGCACTACCTCCAGCTTCTTGACCATTATTACTACTTTTCTGTCTCACATATATGATCATTTATGTTCTTCATATTTCCACACTAAATCCATTGCTATGGTGCTGACTGCAGCTCTTACTGAACCTCAAGGACAGAGCAGAACTGTCGCTTAGAGTTGCCTGGGCTGTAATCTTTAGAGGAGCAGACTGCCAGAGTCTCCTCCTGAGGAGCCATTAATGGAGAAATGGGTAAACCCTCAACTGCTAACTGAAAGTGGGCTATTCAAACGCACTCAGTTTCTTCACTACAAAGACCAGGCAGTCAGCTAACATGAAGATGGAGGTCTGGGAAAACCTATGGGGCAAGTCTGCTCTGTCACATGGGGTTGCTACGAGCTGAACATCAATTTGACAGCACATTTTTTTGTTGCATTTTTAAACACACATAGAATTATCAACACAGCAGAATTCTGCCTTTGATAAATCCTATTCAGTTCATTGCCTTTCCTCCTCTGATCTGTAGTTCCTATTTCTAAGAAACTTGCTGCTGAAATTTCCCTGCATGATGAATAGCATTCCCTGAATTTGTACACCTGCAAAAAAAGGCGAAGCATATTAAATGTATGAATCAAATATTCCTTCTTGTCAAAAAACAGAAAAATATACCTTTGTATTTATTTACATTTGCAAGTAATATGTGTCAATCTGTACATGCCTGGATTCATAATTTATTGAAATATGCTGCCCTGATTCTGGGTCTAAGGTGTGGTCCTCAAACACTTGCTGGAGTCTCTGGGTTTTGCAAGACCCTCAGGAATTCATGGTCAGTGAAGAGAGAAACAGTTGCCTCGGAATATAATTTTATGTAATAAAATTGTGTGAATTGTAGATGCATCTAAGGGCAGATGACAAATGTAGAGTTGGATTTTTATACATCCAACTCGCCAAGTTTTAGGCATTGCCTCCTCCTCAGGAAAACTCAAATATTAGGGTTACTTATGAGGGTCCAGGGAGTCCTGGGATAGTGCTGCAGGATCAGTGTGAAACTGAAAACCAAAAGGTTTCTAGTTCAAACCCACTGGCCACTCCTTAAAATGTCAGTACATGGTTGCTATGAGTAAGAACTGACTCAATGACATGTAACAACAACAACAACAACGAGAGTTCATAAGTAGAGTTTAAGAATGAAAGAGGCTGCTTTCTAGAAGTTGTTGTTAAGTACTGTCAAGTCAGTTCTGACCCATAGCAACCCTGTATAGGCTTTCTATGGTAAACTTGAACTGGTTAACTTGAACCTCCAAACCGACTTTGTAGTCCAGTGCATTAAATCTTTCTTTCCTATCATGAAGTTCAAGTTTCTTGTGTTGGTATGGATGCCCTCCAATGATAATTCATGACTACCTGACTTGTAGTTTTGTGCTATGGAGTCAATTCTTAGCCCTACCAACCCTAGGACAGGGTAGAACTACTCTATAGGGTTTGCAAAGCTATAATCTTTATTGAAAAATGAGGAAATTATTGAAATTAATATCATCAATATAATTAATTTAATATGCAAGTAAACTTTTGCTGAAGATCATTCTAAAATGGTTACAAAACTTTGACCATTGACAGGGAATTGCTAGCAATTCAAGGTTGATTCAGAAGACAATGTGGAAAGTGGGATATCATTGTCATGTCAGATGGATCCTGAAAGCAGAGATCTGCAGAAAAAGTTTATCTGTGTTTTATCGACTATGCAAAGGCCCTCCACTGTGTTGATCATAAAAAAAAATTATGGATAACACTGAAAATAATGGGAATTTCAGAACACTTAATTGTGTTCATGAGGCTCTTGTACATATATAGACCAAGAGGCAGCCATTCAAACACAAGAAGCTACTGGAAGTTTTAGAATCAGGGAAGGTGTATGTCAGGGTTGTGTCCTTTTACTGAGCATATTAAATCTGTATGTGGAACAAATAATCTAAGAAGTTAGACAGTATAAAGAAGCGTGCAGCATCCAGTTGGGAAAAATACTTATTAACAACCTGCGATATGTAGATGAAAACCATCTTGCTTGCTAAAAGAAAACTTGAAGCACTTACTGATAAAGACAAAAAATTCCAGTGTTCAATATATATTGCACCTCAACATGAAAACCAAAAATTTCACAATTGGACTAATAAGTAACTTCCTGATAAACAGAGAAAACATAGCATTTCTCAAAGATTTCATTTTACATGGTTCCACAGTCAACACTTACAGAAGCAGCAATCAAGAATTCAATGACATACTGCATTGTGAAAGTCGGCTGCAAAAGACCTCTTTAAAGTGTTAAAAAGCAAAGGTGTCCTTTTGGGGAGTAAGGTGTACCTGACCCAAGCCATGGCATTTTCAATCATCTCATATACAGCTGAAAACTGGGTAATAAACAAAAAAGACAAAGAATTGATGTTTGAATTATCAGGCTGGTGAAGAATAATAAATATAGCATAGAATGCCAGAAGAACAAACAAATCTGTTTTGCATGAGGTATAGTCAGAGGGTTTCATAATATGTAGTCATCTTCTCTTCTTTTTTCATAACACATAGCCTTCTTTTCTTCTTTTTCCCTCCCTTGCCTCCAATCTTTTGAATCTCTACAATACTGCTTAACACTCTCTTCACAAAATCAGGAGGTATGACTTCAGTAGCTCAGATATTCAGTCTATATTCCACCTGGATGTGTCCATGTTGCTCAATGATTTAACCTCTACTTCAGTAATCATGTCCTTCTCCAGGGACTGGTCCTTCTGGATAGCATGTCTAAAGTGCATGACACAAAATCTCGCCATCCTCACACGTCAGGATGGTGAGATTTTGTGTCATGCACTTTAGACATGCTATCCAGAAGGACCAGTCCCTGGAGAAGGACAACACGCTTGGTTTAGTAGAAGGTCAACAAAAAGTAGGAAGATCCTCAATGAGATGGAATGCTATAGAGGTTGCAACGATGGACCGAAACACAGCAATAATTATACAAATGGTACAGAATTAGGGATTTCTCATTGGGTTGTACAATAACAGCATTTTTTATCAGAACAGATTGCTAGATCTTGGAGTTGCTAGTGGGTTCAAACCTCAACCTTTTGGTTATCATTGTTGTGAAGTGTTCTGTAGTCAGTTCTGACACATAATAATACCCTATATAGGGATTTTGAGGAGAGGCTGGTGAGTTTCAACTACTGACCTTGTGATTAGTAGTTCAATGCTTATTCTACAGTGCCACACTGAGTGCTTAACCATTGTTCTACCAGGACTCCTTTTATCTATCCATTAATAGGTGTTGTGCTGTAGGATAAGCAGGACTGCTAATAACAAGGTTGGTGGTTCAAACCCACCAGTCACTCCTTGGAAACCCTATACAGGGTCATTATGAGTCTGAACCAACTCGATGGCACTGAACAACAATAAATAGTTACACTAAATTCTTGGAGGCTAACTTCCATCAAGCTACACCTTCATTACTTCACTCAAATTCCCTCTGCCTAGAAGTTTCCCACTCTGCTCTTTCAGTAGCTAAGTCTTCCTCTTTCTTCAGGATTCAGTTCAGACATGGTCCTAGGCAGCAGGCCAATCTGCCCATGTTGGAAAGGCCAAGTCTTCTGTCATCTCACTCCCCAAATTCACCTTATCCCCTAAGTTTTTCTCTATTTTGGAATCATTTGTTTATATACGTAGGTTCCACCCTGACTCCAAAGTGCTGAAACCACAATCTGTGTTGCATTTATCTCTGAATTTCCTCAACTTGCACATACAAAACACTCATTGAAATCTGTGAAACGAAGCTCCTTCTGATTGTACAGACTACTGAAGTCACGCCTCCTGATTTTGTGAGGAGAATGTTAAGCAGTATTATAGAGATTCAAAAGATTGGAGGCAAGGGAGGGAAAAAAGAAGAGAAGACTATACAATCTGAGATATTGTATCAGAAAAATCACTTTTCTACAAAGAGGTTCCCAAGAAAATATCCTTGAAAATAGGACCTGCAAGCTCAAATGGAGCTCCTCAATGGAGCATGTCACAATCATTCCGATATTTATGCCACAACACACATTGTTTGCATCGTTCCAAAATATCATCAATCTTCTCCACAGCTCATCCAATTTCAAGGCCTGACTTAAGTTATGCCTCCTTCTGAAATCTTTCCCCATTTCTCTGATACCCAGAAATCTAATATGTTTGTTTGTTTTCAATGCTTTTTGCATCATTTTTGCACATCATTTCACATTGAATTCATATAGTTATTTTAGAGTGTAAATACTCTCTCAATAGCAATATTATAAACTAAAGAGAAAAGATAGCTTTTTAAAAAAAAATTTCCCCCATGATACTGCTTATGTATTCCCTATGATGGCAAGCAAAATGTAGGGCCAGACAAGTGATTTCATCAAAAGCAAACACATACACAAAAAGCCTTAGTAAGGTCACATGATGTGAGCAATTGCAGAGAGAGAAGACTCTGAAAGGGTCATCTGCTAGGCCCAAGAACTTGTCTGTTTCTGATTTGAGGTATAGATCAATAGTTGAGCAGGTTATAATGATTCTATTGCTCAAAGGGAAAGCTGTATGCTTATTTTGAGACTACTATTTAACTCCTCACTTTGTCTAATTAGAACATGGAGAACAGGTCTAGAAGTTGTACCCAGATATTGTACGGATTTCCAGTGCTCACTGTACTTGGATTTCTTGAACATCCTGAGCACAAGGAAAGATATCCTCAACTTCTTTCAGGTACAGGACAAATGGCAAGTTCTG
Organism: Chrysochloris asiatica; assembly: GCF_000296735.1. Classification (NCBI taxonomy): domain Eukaryota; kingdom Metazoa; phylum Chordata; class Mammalia; order Afrosoricida; family Chrysochloridae; genus Chrysochloris; species Chrysochloris asiatica. The sequence goes on along the minus strand of NW_006408539.1, from coordinate 4,352,266 downwards.
ACCAATCAACTCTCTGTGGAAGTGATGGAAGCCACTTCTGGTCTGAGGTCGGTAAGAGTGGTCATCACTAGTGACCATGGAATGCCATGTCGAGAAGGCAATATGACAATGTGATAGTTAAGGTTTGTGTCAATTTGACAGGGACAGGATTCTCAGCTGAGATATTGCTATTTCTCATGATGAGATTTGATGTGATAAACCAGTATAGGATTGGTGGTTGGACTGTTATTGTTAAGTGCTATCAAGTCAGTTCCGACTCATAACAACCCTGTATAGGTTTTCTGAGGAGCAGCTGGTGGGTTTGAACTGCAGACTTTGTGGTTCTCACTCCAGTGTTGATCCTACAGCACCACACCAGGAGTCCAAAGGTGGGGTTATTATTCCAAAATGGATCAATGGTTCTTTTGGCAGACCATGGCACTTTCAATATTCTCCTCCTACACCATAACTCAAAAGCATCGATTCTTCCATGGGCTTCCTTATTCATTGTCCAGCTTTGGCATGGCTATGAGGTTACTGAAAATACCATGGCTTGGGTCAGGTGTTCCTTTGTCCTCAAGCTGACATCTTTGCTCTTCAACACTTTCAAAAAGTCTTGTGCAGCAGCAACGCAATACGTTGTTTGATTTCTTGACTGCTGCTTCCATTGGGTGTTGATAGCTGATCCAAGAAGAATGAAGTCCTTGACAACTTCAATCTTTTCTCCATTGATAAGCATGTTGTTTGTGCAAAGAAATCCTATGGATCAGTTCTACTCTGTCACATGGGGTCTCTATGAGTCAAAATCAACAACAACAGAATCTGAGGATTCTGCTGAGGGGGCTAAACTTAGAGATTAAAGACACTTTTCTTGACCCTGGACAAATGGAATCATGGGAATGGAAATAAAATTTGTCTTTTAAGATTTCATTAGGGGATTCATATAATGGCTAAACATGCCAAGCCACTGCCCTTTTCTCATTTCTATGCCCTTAATTCTTCTTATTCCATCAAAGAGCCCAAACATATAGTTTGAGTTCTGCAAAGCGTGTTGTTGTTGTGATAATTCTGTACAATCACTGACAAAGTCAGTGTTGCTGCAATTTAGCAGGAAAAGGGGGTTTTGAGAGTGAGCAGATTCCACTAGAAACCTAACTGGCAGGCCAGACACCGATCTGTCCCATAGCTGCTAAGTAGTTCCTCTGGGTTAAGTATATTTTGGTGCTCTTTTAACGTACTTTGAACAAGGACCCTGAAGAAAACACGAAAAGACACCAAATAATTACATTACACTGAGTCTGAAAACTTCTGTAAGAAGCTCTCTGCTTTCCTTTTGAGCAAGTGCATTTGTCCTTCTGTGTTGTCCTAGAGAATGATTGATCTGGCTATTCCTTGCTATTATTTCAGATGTGAACTGGAAAGAGTTGTAGCAAACACTGGAAGATGAATTTTATTCTCTTCTCAAACATTTCCCCCTCTTCCCTACAGATTAAAATAATGGCAAGAGTGAAAAAAGAAAAATAAAACAAACAAAGACACAAGACTGAAACTCAAAGGTAACACAAGACCAGGCATGTAAGATTGCTGGCAACCACATTGGTCTACTGGTGAATGGAAGGGGGGCAGAAAGAAAGCAGTGAAGAAACAGGCTGAGTTCAACCACGTTCCATAGACTCCCCAGTGGGACCTGAAGATGAGAGAGAGAAGAGGAAGAGCTGGTTGATCCAAAGTATGATAAGACCTGGGGACTCCTGAGGCCATGTACAAGAAAATAGCCACAGAAGACTCAAGCTGAGGGTCAAGTATCCAGCTGATCTGAAGTGAGGGGAGATGCATTAGAACAGCCAAACTTACAGAGAGTACCCACTTGACCTAGCCTTGATGGCTTGGTAATCTGAACTCGATCGGTGGTGGTTATGTGCCATGGAGTCATTTCCGACTCATAGCGACCCTGTACAGGGTTTCCGAGGCTGTACATCTTTACAGGAGCAGAAAATCTCATCTTTCTTCCACGGAACAGCTGGTAGTTTTGAACTGCTGATCTTGAGGTTCGCAGCCCAATTTGTAACCACTATGCTACCAGAGCTCGACTAGAGGAAGATAAAAAAAAGAACAATTTTTGATAAAGGAAACGAGTGTAAATTGCTACAATTTGATGAACTTGACCTATATTTATAGATTTTGTGGCTCAAAATACCAACTGAGAGGGAAGGAGTCTTCACATCAATTATCAATCCTGTCCCCTGTGTATACAGGTTAGATAGGGACAGCCAATTTAGACATTGACTACTAAAATGAGGGGGTGATAAAAGCATGAAATGACCGGCTTACAAGTTTTCAAGAGGGAGTTTAGTTTCAGCATGTGTGGGAGAAGGTAGAGTCACCACTGAGTAGTTTTCATCTTGTCTAGATGGGTCTGATAACACGAGATGGGGATAAGATTCTTATGATTCAATAGTGAGTAATTGTTATCATGACTAATTGTGACTGTCACAGTTGTAAAAGTACAAGTTTTGTAACAAAAATGGGGCATTAGTTAATATTACAGTACAGAAACAGAGGACCCTAGGATCATTATGGGAGAAGAATACAAGAAGAGTTAGGGACCCTCTCCAGAGAAACAGCGACACCAGAGATGGAGGGAGAGATGAGGACACGGAGAGAGGGAGCAGCTGAGGACTCTGGACTCATAGAAATAGACAGAGTGGGTGCTGGCGGCCAGAAGGCAGGCTTGCAGAATGTGCCCTTTGGTTGTTTAAGTTATTATATATTCCCAAGAGTTATATATTCCCGAGTGTTTCTGTGTAAATCCCACAGCCCCCTAAAAACAAACAAACAAACAAAAACAGAGGGAATGGAAGTAAATACTGTTGAATGATGATGCACGGAGGAGATTGTAATCATTGCAATGAAACGATGGTGTAAAGCCAATGTTCTCCCATGTAACTCAGTTCACAACAAAAACTTAAAATAAAAATTGAAAACATATTTGCTTTTGAACTGACCAAGAAAACGAAGATGTATTTCCATATTTCTGTCCTAAAGTAACATGACTGTAAGCAATTCTTTCAGTGGCTGTATAACTTCTAATAAGACAGTTAATTATTTGAAAAAAAAGTAATTTGGAAGTTTGCACTGAAGACTTTAAAGATGTATACAGACTTTGACAAAGTAATTGCAGTTTCTTGAATTTATTTGAAGAAAACAACTGGGCTTCCACACAGGAAGCCATGGACAGTGGCCTTCATCTTGTTTTGAAACAAGTGAAAATTTAGAAATCAACAGTGTTTCAATTGTAAAATGAAATTTATACAGAGTAAAAAGTATGCCCTGTAAAATGATGTTAATAATATATTAAGTGAAAAAAAATAGTTTGCAAACTGACACTTTTTTTCTTTATTCACATTGAAAATTCAGGGCAGATTCACACCAAAAGCCTTCCAGAATTTTAAACATAAATACAGCAAGGAACAATGTCACTTTGCAAATGATCTTTTTCACTTAAAGTTGTATTTGTTAAGTGCCATCAAGCCTATTATATACAATTCTGGAAGGCTACACACGAAAACCATCTTCTATCACTTTGTGGTGTTGTGGTGACTTGCATGTGGCTGTGATGCTGGAAGGTATGCCATTGGTATTTTAAATACCAGCAGGGTCACCCACACTGTACAGATTTCAGCTGAGCTTCCAGACTGTTACAGACTAGGGAGAAGGAGAAGCAGACTTCTTCTGAATGTTTGGGCACTGAAAACCTTATAAATAGCCGTAGATAGAGCTGCAAGATGAGCTCCTCAGGCTAGAAGACACTCAAAATATGACTGTGAAGAGCTGACTACTCAAAGGAGAATTCACCATGATGACTTGAATGGTGTAAAGCTTTCAGGACCTTCACTTGCTCATAAGACACCATTCAAAATAAGGAGCAACCGCTACAAACAACCTTTGATAATTGGAATAGAGAATGTGCAAACTACGAATATAGGACAATTCGAAGTCATAAAACATGAATTGAAGTGCATAGAGACTGAGATCCTAGGCATCAGTGAGCTGAAGTGGACTGGTATTGGCAATTTTGAATCTGACAATCATATGGCTTACTATGGGTAGACTACAAATTCAAGAGGAATGGCATCAAATAAAGCATCAAAAGGAGCATTTCAAGATGAATCTTTAAACACAATGCTATCCATTTGCCTATAAGGAAGACCATTTAATGCCACTATTATTTAAATGGTCCTGATATGGTGCTGTGGGTTAATGCACTAGACTGCAGAGTTAGTTTGATCCATAAGTTCGGTGGTTCAAGCTCAGTAGCCACTCCTCAGAAACCCTATACAAGGTTGCTATGGGTTGGAAGTAGCTTGAAGGCACTTAACAACATAACAACAACATTATTCATTTTTTTTGCACCAACCACTAAAGTCAGTGATGATGAAGGATTCTTCAGCCTGAAATTAATCAAACATGCAATTAACTTATGTTGATAATTACTAGTGATTGGAATGTGAAGTTCGGAAGCATAGAGGAAGGATCAGTAGTTGAAAAGTATGACTTTGTGATATGATGCTTGAGATCCTATTACATGGCAAATACCTTTTTTTAACAACATGAAAGATGACTATACATATGGACTTCACTAGATTGAATATACAGAAATAAAATTGACTATATCTGTGGTAAGAGAGGGTAGGAAAACTCAATATAATCAGCCAAAACAAGGCCAGGGACAGACTATGAAACAGACCATCAATTGCTAATATGCAAGTTCAGGCTGATGCTAAAGAAAATTAAAATGAGTCCAAGGGAACCAAAACATAACCTTGAACATATTCCACATGAATTTAGAGTTCAGCTCAATAACAGATTTGCTGCGTTAGATACGAATGACTGAAGACCAGAAGAGTTGTGGGAATACATCAAGAATCTATCTGGGTGACCACAGAACAGTTGATAATCTAAGACGTGTTTTGTATTTGTTTCAGAGTAGAAAGCAATTAAGCTAACAGAGTAATTTATAAATTACAAGTACATAATGTGTTTAAATAAGATGTTCCTTTAAAAGTCAATAGTGTCTCCTCCAAACACAGAGTAGACAGGGATGGGCAACTTGGACATTGGCTACCCAAAAGTGGGGGTGGGTGGGGGGGTGGCTACAAAGGCAAGAAAGGAGCTCTAGTAGCGTAGTGGTTATGAGTCGGGCTGCCAACCTCAAGGTCAGCAGTTCTAAACTACCAGCGGTTCTAGGGAGAAAAATGAGACATTCTGTTCCCGTAAAGATTTACAGCCTCGGAAACCCTGTGCAGGGCCAGTATGAGTCGGAACTGATTCCATGGTACTTAGCAACAACAACAAAGGCAAGAAGTGAAAGCTTACAAGCTTTCAAAAGGGAACCTAGATCAAGAGGGCATGGAGGAAGGTAGAAGCTCCACTGAGTAGTACCTAATCTGTCTAAGTGTGGCTGATGAAAGGAAATGCGGATACTTCTCTTGTGATAAGATAGTGAATAATTGTTATCAGGACTGATTGTAAGGGTTGGAAATGTAAAGGTAGGTATTTTGTAACAAAAGGAGGGGAGTGAATGACTTTGCAGTCTAGGAGCCGAGGTCCCTGGGACCATCAAGGGAGAAGAGCAGAGAGCAGGACCCTACCCAGAGTAGCAGTGACGCCAGAGATGGAGGCAGAGACTATGACATGGAGAGATGGAGCAGCTGGGGACTTTAGACCCAGAGAGGGAGAAGGGCTGTGTGCTGAAGCCCAGGGGGCACGCTTGCAGTGTATTTGATTGATGATGCATGGAGGGGATTGTAACCATGGCAATGAAAAGATAAACAATAGGATGAATATAAAGCTAATGTTCTCCCATGAAAACTATCACATAATTCACAATAAAACATTAAGAAAAAAAAAAAAAAAAAAAAAAAGGTAAATAGTGAACCCAGTTCAGCTGGCATTAAAAATATTGTGCAGATATAATAGCAAAAATGCTGGTATTTCTGCCAAACGACTACAAATAATTTCCACCTTTTTATTTACAAAACATTTCCACCAATGCTTCAAATTATGTGTTTTTTTAAAGTATAAATTTTGTCAAAAAAGAAAACCCAGTTTAAAAAAAGCCGTGATCATCTGCAAAGATTAGTGCTTCTATACAAAATATCATTGTGATTTTGAGACTTTTACATTTTAAAAAAATGAATGCATATTCATTATAGGAAAATAAAATAATGTTTAATTAAAAAAATAATAATAATACCCAATTAACTACCAACTACCATGCACATAAAAGTACTGGCTAACCTTCTGGTGTGTTTTGCTCTTGTTCATTGCTATCAAGTGGGTTCTGACTCACAGCGATTCTACGCACAACAAATGTGAAACCCTGCTTAGTTCTGCATCATCCTCATAATTGTTAAAGTGAATGTCCAGAGAACTCAATAAACACTTGTGTATCTTGCTTTGTAGAACGTAATTAAGCACAAGTATTTACTGGGTTCTCTGGACATTCATGCTATTGGGTACACTAGGATTCAAGGCCCAGGTAAAGCCACATGGGTTGTTTAGGGTCATACCCAGTTTGTTCAGGCTTTGGTTAAATATTTTATGGATTACAGCTGAAAGACGGGATCTTTATGCTTCCAGCACATGCACCATACTTTGTTGTTGTCTGGTGCCATTGAGTAGGTCCCAACTCATAGAGATCCTATGCACAACAGAAGCAAACATTGCCTGGTCCTGCCCCATCCTCACAATTGTTATACTTGAACCCATTGCTGCAGACACTGCGCCCACCCATGTCTTTGTGTGAATGCATCCAACTTAGAAAGACAAACTAGTATTCATGAAACAAGCAGATCCATGCCAACTTCAGTGAGTTTCTGGAAGTGGAAACTTATGATCAACTAGTGAAAAAACATCAAATAACATTCCTTTATATTGATTGTCAATTACTCGATAGCAGTATAATGTTTATATTCTCTGTCCTCTGTAGCATCTAACTCTTGGTTAAGCACACATTTGGTACTCAAAAATATTTGCTATTTTTTTTTGCTATAAAAGGAACTATGAATCTCTGCATTGCATAGCATTAGAATTGATATGAAGGTCCTAAGATATCCTTTTATATGATAATGCTATAGACTGAATTGTGTCTCCCCAAAAATACATGAGTTTTAAATTCTAACTCCTATGCCATATGCCTGTGGTTTTGGAGTACTGGTGTAGTACGAAACAACTGGAAGGCTTTTAATGACAATAACATGCCTGTGGTTACAATCCCATTTGTGGATAAATTGTCTGTGTTGTGTTATTGAGGCTGGATTAGTGTGGGGGCATCTTGAGTCAATATTTTTGAAATATAAAAAAGATTAAACAAACAGGTAGAGCAGAAATGGGATAAGATCAGTGCCAAGATACGAGGAGATCTCCAAAGAACCTGGAAGCAGAAATGGGAAAAACAAGGGGCTTCCTCCAGACAACACAGAGAGAAAGTCTCCCATTTGAGATAGTGCTCTGAATTTGGAATTGCACAGTCCTGTTGCGGCACTGTGGGTTATTGTGTTGGACTGAAAAGTTGGTTTGCACCACAAGGTTGGAGGTTCAAGCTTACCAGATGCTCCTCAAATTGGAACTGATTCAATTTTACGTAACAGCAACAACAAACTGTGAGAGAAAAATGTTTGGTATTTGTGGTATATCTGTTATAGAAGCACTAGATAATTAAGACAGATAATGAGATAAAATTAACAAGCAGGAATCAGAAAACGGAACCAAGTTTGCTTTTTATACAAAGTGTGTGTGTGTGTGTGTGTGTGTGTGTATACCTAAGTAAGTATACATATATGCACACACGTGTGTGCATATATGTATGTATAATTCAAGACAGATCAGTGAGTACCTTTATATAAAGAATAAGCAGATTCTGAAACAGAATTCAATTCTACTTTCCTTTAATAAAGCATGTTCCCAAAATTGTTCTCAGAGTACAATGCTATTTTATTATAGAAAATATCAAGGGGAAAGCTTGGATTTTTACCAAACGCATGCCTGTAAACCTGAAATTGAATCAATAGATTATCACTAGAGAATTCACAAGGAATCTCTCTTTTCTCTTTGCAAACTATTCTCAAATAATTTTACAAGCTTTACTTAATCTCAGAATTTATGTATGTTGGCTGTACCAGCAGTAGGATTATACTAAGGCAACTTGCTTTAATGCCACATACAAGTCTGTACTATTCTGTTTTCCTTAAAATGTCTCTTAATTAGTCAAAAATTGCTTAAAAGTTCCAACTGATTAGCACTGTAAACAGAGGAAAACTTACATTTTTCTTTTATTTCTAAGCTATATTTGAGATTAAGTAAAATGTTGGTGTGATGGTGGTGATGGGTGTTTTAAGCAGTTCCAACTCACAGTGACCCTGTATAGGGTTTCTAAGGCTGTGAATCTTTACAGGAGCAGAAAGTCTCATCTTTCTCCCACAAGAAAGATGGCTTTGCAGTTAGCAGCCCAACACACAATCCACAATGCTACCAGGGCATGTATTAGGCTAAACAGAGCAGAAGATCATACAAAACCCAGTGAAGAGGCATGACTAAACACTGGCTTGTTCATCCCTCTCTACTTTGCAGGCTGACAAGAAATAAATGAGGACTATATGTGTCTGCTCTGGTAGCGTAGTAGTTACGAATTGGGCTGTGAACCTTAAGGCCAGCAGTTCGAAACTACCAGCCACTCCACAGGAGAAAGATGAGGCTTTCTGCTCCCGTAAAGATTTACAGCCTCAGAAATCCTGTACAGGGTCACTATGGGTCGGAACTGACTCGACGGCACTTAACAACAACAACATATGTTTCTGCTGAGAAAACAACCAAACATGGGTTGTCATGACAGAACATTTTCCAACACCTTCTGGGAAATCCAACAAATGGACTCAGAAGTTTAAAAAATGGTCACTTATAGATATATGCATGGTATTTGTGTCATAGAATGCTCTGAACCTGCTGTGTAATGGTAGAAACGAGTATCTATGGTCACTTTACCTCTGGAATCACTTTTATTACTCATCAATGAAAAGCATTCGTAGCCAATATTTCCTCTGAAGTGTCATTGTATGTATATTTGCAAGAAATTTTCTTTTATCCAGTCTCACTGGCCATCAAATCTTAATATACTTTCTGAAAGTTGAAATGTATTTGATGCTCAAAACCACTATGGTTCAGTCATGTGTATACTGAGATCACCCAGTGTCAACATTTAGGATTTTTTTCAAAGCATTTTTAAAATAGATCATTATGACTAAAAATAAAGGAGCCTTGTTACGTTCCTTCTAGAGACATCACTTTTCAAAGTCAATCCAGTGCCCTAATTGTGGTTTGGTTTTAGTTAAACTACTGTGATCATAAGCCAGGTATTGTATCATCTAATGTTACCTGGTAGCATAGTGGTTATGAATTGGGCTGCGAACTGCAAGGTGAGCAGTTTCAAACTACCAGTTGATCCACGGGAGAAAGATGAGGCGGTCTGCCCCTGTAAAGACTTACAGCCTCAAAAACCCTGCACAAGGTCGCTATGAGTTGGAACCGACTCTACCGCACACAGCCACCATCAGGGTTACATGGTGTGGCACTGTGGGTTAACATGCTGGACTGCAAAGCTTTTTTGAACTGCAAGATTGGTGGTTCAAACACACTAGCCACTCATTGGAAACCCTATACAGGGTTGCTAAGGGTTGGAATCGACTCAATGGCACTTAATAACAACAGCAATGTTACCTAACCAATAAGGAACTCAAACACCTAAATCTTTAGTTAGTAAAGGCTGTAAAGGAGATTATATTTGAGTATCTTTACTGTTATCTCTTTCAGTGGTTTCTCATCACTTTTAAATTGCTAAATTTTGGAAAAGACCCAAGTTCAGTGGTCAGTCTTTGCATCCTACTGGTCTCCTCTTACCTGTGTCTTCTGTCCCAGGACCTTTACATTTGCACGTTCTTCCTGTCTGCTCCTTCATGTATATGTTACTCTCCAAACCTTTTCATTGAGGTCTCAAATTAAACACTGCTCCCAGAAAGAACACTTCCTCGACTCTGAGACAAGCTTGCTCTGTACAAGCCTTTACATGTACCTTTGACAGTTTGCAATCATGCACTCATTAGTGCAGTGATTTGTTTCCTGTGTCTTTTCCACAAGACTATAAGATATATGGGAGTGAGCTTTATTTTATTTTATGTCACTAATATGATCTGGAAGGAGCATTGGTAGCGTAGTGGTTACGAATTGGGCTGCGAACCTTAAGGTCAGCAGTTCGAAACTACCAGGTGTTCCGCGGGAGAAAGATGAGGGGTTCTGCTCCCATACAGATTTACAGCCTCTGAAACCCTGTACAGGGTCGCTACGGCACATAACAACAAAAACAACAATATGATCTGGGGAGTGCAGCATCTCCATATGATAAGCACTGGACTGCAAACTACAAAGTCTAAGTTGCAATCCCACCAGTTGCTCCATGGGAGAAAGATGAGACTTTCTGCTCCTGAGAAGATATAGAGCCTCAGAAACCCTATATAGGGTCTTTATGGGTTGGCAGTGACTCCGCAGGTCAACAACAATATCATCTCAGGATAAGTAGGGACAAGAGCTGAATGATCCAAAATGGGTGCACTAATGACAACCCAGGAGAAGTGTGTTTTGTTTTTTTTGTTTTTTTTTCAAACTCCCTACACTCCAGCATATATCCCTGACCTTTTATAACAGGGCTCTGTGTCTCCACTGACTGATCACTAATCTACTAAGGAGTAGTAGGCAACTAGAGCCAGGCTGTTTTTCTGTTTTTCCCCCTAGTCTTAGCTAGAGGTCAGACTCTCTGCATACAGCCCTCCTCCCTTTCTTACTGGAATATGAGGCTTCTTTCCCACCAAGTATAAAAAGAGATCCTCAAGGCCCCTGCTGTGTGGAAAATCTTGTCCAGCAGGCCGCCTCTGAAGATAGCTGTCAAGTCCTGGTCAGCATCTGTCCCCATCAGTAAACCATCTCTCTTTTATTTTTCATTTTTGTAACAAACTAACATCTCTCAGACTGGTTCCTGTTCATTTGTTGATTCTCTTGGCAACCAACTACACAGAAGACATTTCCCTTCTGGGCCTAAACCTCAATGATATCTAACACAGCCTAAGAACCAGTAGTCCTTCAGTGAACATTTATTAAATTACCAAAGAGAAGTAATTCCCATTTACTCTGTGGCCTCCTCCGACAGACCTTCCTATATGACGTTTGTCAAGAGGAAATAAACCTATAGCTCTCCTCAGGCAAACCTTCAATAAATCTTCTAATAAAGGTAAAGAAAGGGGACTTACTAAAAGGGACTAGGCGTGTTATGAAGTTATCAAATCAGCTTTGTGGCATGGAGAGTATGGAGAATTGATGGAAACAAATCATTTTAACTGAATTCTAAAATACAATACAAATACATGATGGAAAATGCTTATTAAGACCTAAGCAAAATGAAAAAATAAGAATTTTGTAGCAACTTATTTCTTATTAAAATGAAAATATTCAGAAGTAGAACTGGACTCATAGTGACCCTGTATAGGGTTTCTGATGAATAGTCTATGGGTTTGAACCACTGATCTTGTGGTTGTAGTCCAGTGCTTATCCACAGCACCACACCAGGACTGGAATGTTGTTGTTGTTACGTGCCGTGGAGTCGGTTCTGACTCATAGAGACCCTATACAGGGTTTCCAAGGCTGTAAATCTTTACAGGAGCAGAAAGCCTCGCCTTTCTCCCACGGAAAAGCTGGTGGTTTTGAACTGCTGACCTTTGGCCCGCAGCCCGATTTGTAACCACTACGCTACCAGAGCTCCTTAGGACTGGAATGTCGTTGTCAGGTGCCATCAAGTCGGAACCGACTCATAGCGACCCTATGCACAGCAGAACGAAATAATGTCCGATCCTGGGCCAACCTCACTACCGCTGCCACACTTGAGTCCATCAATGATGTCACCTGGCTGATCCATCTCGGTTCTTCTTTTTCTCTGACCCTCCACCTTATGCAGCATGACATCCTTCTCTAGTGACTGTTTCCTCCGGACAATATGTCCAAAGTATGAGAGACGAAGCTTAGCCTTCCTGGCCTCAAAGGAGGACTCTGGCTGCACTTCTTCCAAAACAGATCTGTTGGTTCTTTTGACAGTCCATGGCACTTTCAGTATTCTCCTCCAACACCACAACTCAAACGCATCAATTCTTCTTTTATCTTCCTTATTCACTGTCTAGCCTTCACATCCATATGAAGCTATTGAAAACACCATGGCCTGGATCAGGCGCACCTTAGTCCTCAAGCTGACATCTCTGTTCTTCAATACTTTAAAAAGTTCCTGTGCAGCAGATTTGCCCAATGCAATACGTCGTCTGATCTCTTGACTGCTGCTTCCGGGAGTGTTGATTGTTGATCCAAGAAGAATGAAGTCCTTGACAACTTCAATGTTTTCTCCATTGATAAGAATGTTGTTTATCGGTCCAGTGGTGAGGATTTTTGTTTTCTTGACATTGAGATGTAATCCATATTGAAGGCTGTGCTCTTTGATCTTCATAAGTAAATGTTTCAAGACTGGAATAGATGCTTGATATACAGAAACTGAGTCCTGGTATGGTGCTGTGGGTTAATGCATCAGACTGCAAAGCCATTTGAACAGCAAGCTCGGTGGTTCAAGCTCACCAGTCACTCCTCGGAAACCCTATACAGGGTTGCTATGGGTCGGAACTGACTCAATGGCACTTAACAACAACAATAATACAGAAACTGAGAAACAATTGTCAATGAGAAAGACTGCATAGATGTGGAGTGCTATCTAGACTACTTGTCTTGAGCATAATAGAAAGGGTTTGCATAGCCAAAACTGCTCCATCAGTCTCATGATATATGTTTTACTTTTCCAACAAAATTGCACTATACATTTTATCCCTTGAGATAACATTACATTTGTTTTGGAAATTTAAGAACCTCATAAGCAAAATGACAGTGTCATATGTACCTTGTGTGAGTTCTTAAGGCAAAAGAAGAAAAAATTAGTTCTCAAGCTTTACAGTAGGAGTTGTCATTCATTAGTTTTACACAATTTCATCAACAACTGCAACGAAGGTATCATGAGGTCACATGTTACCATGAGGTGGTTCTGCCACGCTTTGAATTAAAAATCATCCTACACATAGTTACTAAGGCTGCATCCTGCTATAAAAAAAACAAGGGCCAAAATGTTATATATGAGATTTAGACTTATTGCCTTTCTCAATTAAGAATAGAAATAGAAAATAAAATTAGGACATTTTACTTCAAAAAGAAGTATGGTATTACTAATTGAAAATAGATGATAATAGAAAAGAAACAACTGAATCTGTTAATCAATTTCATTACTACTAATACAGAATGAGCCATGGTATGCTGTTATAGGACATGCACTGGACTGCTAACTGCAAGGCCTGAAGTTCAAACCCACCAGCCGTTCTTAGAAACCCTACACAGGATCGCTATGAGTGGCAACCAACTCAAAGGCCCACAACAACAGCAACAATATAGGATTGTTCAGATTCAACTCAGTAAGAATTCATTAAGCTTCTACCATATATGTGACTCTATGTTAGAGGTGGTCACATTAGCATTCTAATTTGGTCAGCCTAAAATTGCTAAACGCTCATGAAATAACAGAGTTCTGAGGCAATTATTTAATTATATCTTGTTTTATTTTCTGTTATTAACCTTAATTACTGGGTGAGGGGACACAGGAGAGTTGGCCTCAATTTAGGTATTTGAGGGTTCTTCAAAAAGTTCATGGAAAAATACCATTATCTTTTAATTCCATTTTCCATGAACTTTTTGAAATCCCTTCATAAATAGCCATCAAATAATACCAACGTGTTGATATTCATTTGCCTAGCATTTTATATTATAGATTTAATGTTTAGTCAACATTTCTCTACTGCCATCAAGTTAGAGGTTTCTAAAGGAGAAAATGATTAGCTTTTCTAATATAAAGATAACAGAAGTAAAATTCTAATTTCTATAACTGCTAATTATGTTTACTGCTGAGGATAGAAAACTCTTTTGTCTACTTCAAAGGTGTTCTAAATCCATCTTATATATGTGAGTTATCTTTTCTTTTAAAAAATGCTGAAAACATTTCATTGCAAAAAGATTTGTTCATGTCTTTTGAGTTTTGAGTTATCTGCCGTTCTCTTCTAGGAGCAGTAGCCACATGTAAGGAAGGCAATTGACTAGGTATGATAGGGAAAACGCAAAAGGGTTAGACTTGGAAAACAACTGGCTAGAGATGCCTAAAGCGATGTAATGTAAAAACAGTGTTTGGATTGAATTGTGTTCCCCAGAATATATTTGTTGCAAATTCTAACCTATATAGTGGTTATAATCCCATTTGGGAATGGGTTTCCTTTGCTATGGTAATGATGCAATATTACTATAGGCTGTGTCTTAAAGCAATCTCTTTTGGGATCTAAAAGAGCAAGAATGAAGAAAGAATCAGAGGCTGGAAAGATAGATGCTAAGTCACAGGAAGATTGCCTATGGACAGAACAAGGACCTTTCTTAAGGGCCCACAGAGAGAGAAAGCCAGGCTTCTACTTGATGTTATTGTTGAAAAGTGCCTTTGAGTAGGTTCTGACCCTTATGGACCCTGTATAAGGTTTCTGAAGAGTGACTGGTGGGTTTTACCTGATGACCTTGTGGTTTGCAGTTCAATGCTTATCCTACAATGCCATACCAGGACACCAACCTTCCTCTAGAGTCTGAATTTAAACTCTTAGCCTCTTAAATTATGAGAAAATAAATTTCTGCTTGTTAAAGCCACCCCCATGTGATATTTCTGTGATAGCACTAGACAATGACAACAACTCATAAGCCAATAATGGAAGACTATTCCGATATTATCAAAACATTGTGGTTGTTGTTAAGTGCCATCGAGTTGATTCCAACTCATAATCACCCTATATATAGGGTTTCTGAGGAGTGGCTGGTGAGTTTGAACCACTGACCTTGTGGTTCAAATTGACCCTGAGGTTACCTGCTTATCCTCTGGCATCACACCAAGACTCTAAACATTAGTAGGTTTATAAGTCCTGGTATGAAATTGTAGGATAAGCACTGGATTGCAAGGTCAGTTTTAACTGCAAGGTCAGTAGTTTACACTCACCGGCTGGTCCTTGGAAACCCTATACTGGGTTGCTGTAATTCGGAACTGGCTCAATAGCATTTAGCAACAATGTTATGTGTCTAAAGGAAATCAACCCCACCAGCATCATTAGTGAGCTGAAATGGACTGGTATTGGACATTTTTAATGTGAGGACCACCGGAAATGACAAATTGAAGAGGAATGGTGTTGCATTCATCGTCAAAAAGAACATATCCAGATCAGTCATGAGGTATAATGCTCTCTGTGATAGGATAATAGCCATGCGCCTACAGGGAAGAACTGTTAATATCACTATTATTCAAATTTACGCATCAACCACTAAAGCCAGTGAGGATGAAATAGAAGAATTCTACCAACTTCTTCAATCTGAAGTTGATCAAACATGCAATCAAGATGTATTGATCATTGCTGGTGATTGGAATGCAAAGGTTGGGAGCAAAGAGGGAGGATCAGTAGTTGGAAAATATGGCCTTGGTGATAGAAATGATGCTGGAAAATGCATGATAGACTTCAATAAATCAATGATTTGTTCATTTCAAATACTTTCTTTAGACAGCATAAGAGATGACTATATACATGGGCATCACCAGATGGAATACACAGAAATCAAATTGACTACATGTGCGTAAAAAGACGATGGAAAAGCTCCATATCATCAGTCAAAACAATGCCAGGGACAGACTGTGGAACAGATCATCAATTACTCATATGCAAATTTAAATTGAAGCTGAAGAAAATGAAATCAAGTCCAGGAGAGCCAAAATATGACCTTGAACACATCCTACCTGAATTTAGAGATCATCAGAAGAACAGATTTGTTACATTAAACACTAAAGACCGAAGACCAGAAGAGTTGTGGGATGACATCAAGAATCTACCAGTTGCTTCATTGGAGAAAGTTGAGGCTTTCTGCTCCAGTAAAGATTAAAGCCTCAGAAACTCTATACAGTACACTATGAGTCAGAACCAACTCAGCAGCCCCCAACCAACACCACCACCACCATTAACATATATTAACCCATTTAATTATCATACACAACACTACAAGAATTTTTTTATATTATTGTCCTTCATATTAGAAACAGAAAACAGCTCAAATAATGTGCATTAGGTTAAATAACTTGCCCAGGGTTATAGCTCCAGTAAAGAGAGGAACTGAGACCAAGAATCTCTACAAAATGGCAGCGATGTGGCTTTCTTTCAGTCAGGTCGGTAGTGCCCCTCTCTTTTTTCTGATCAATTAATACCTTCATACATAATGATAGACCAGATGCTCTGACTTATGCCGAAACATTATTTCAGTGCACTATCTTCCCAAGATGGGCAACTGTGCCGATAGGCTTCTAATCTGAATCAGCGTCCTCTTGAATAGCAATGATCCAAAGTGCTGGCCTGGAAGTCACATACTGCCTCTCTTCCTGGTATTCACCTGACCTTACACTTCTTTCACATTATAGAATTCATTGCAGGAGGAAAATTAGCCCTTTAGTACTGCTGATATTTTGGCTGGTCAAATGAAGCTGGATCTTTTTTGTCAAGCTTACTGCAACCTTCAGATTTCTCAAGTTATTACTATTCAGCTACGGGAAAATGCTACTTTAAGAAACACAAATTCTATGATATTCTTCATGAGCTTCTAGTCAGAAACGATAGAATGTAGGTGGCCTTTGATGAGAAACACACTTTAGAAAAGGATAATGCAGAAATGAGAGGGAGTGAAAGTGCAGGGAGAAGGAGAAAGCAATCAAGGTTATGGAAATGGGACAATGCTATGTAAGGTGAGTTATATTTAAAAGTTATATTTAAAGGTTTGAATTAAAAAAAAGAAAATTCAAAACCCTTCCTCACATAAGTCATATATTCTATCGTTAAACTTGAGGCCTACAGCAACCAGGAGGAATGTCAATTCTTATGCCCTAAAGGTGCACTTTTTATTCTACTTTGTGATTTATAACTCTGATGCTCAATTGTTGTTGTTAAGTGCCATCATGCTGTCCTGATTCATAAGGACCCCATATAGGGTTTCTGAGGAGTGGCTGGTAATTTTGAACCGCCAATCTTGAGGTTCAAACTGACCTTGTGGTGGAGCGCTTCTCCTACAGCGCCACACCAGGGCTCTATGCTCCTAAACTATTACTCAGAATATAAGACACAATATTCATGTTAAATCACACTGATCGCAGTAATTAACATTGCCAAGGAATGCTCATTATTCAGCTAGACCTCAGTAACACATCATAATGCAATTTCTCATTTGTAAAGGAGAACTATGTATTTGTTCTTTTAACTTTACTAAATCTGTGTGTGCTATAGTCCTGGTGTGGCACTGTAGGATACGTATTTGACTACAAGGTCAGTTTGAACCGTAATGTTAGCAGTTCAGACTCACCAGCTGCTCCTCAGAATCCCTAATAAGGTTACTATGAGTTGGAACCAACTCGACAACAGCAACAATTCTGCATAAGTGTCTACATTTTATAAGTAAAAACAAACAAACAAAAATCAACTAAAGATTAAAAAGATTAAATAGTTTTTGGTAACACAATCACTAGTTCCTTTATGGGATTTTGGGATAAGCCCTCAAAAAATGATTCATGGAAAGGAGACAGCTTTATTTCTGGTAATTTTGCTCCGACTGATTTTGAAAGGTTCAATAGAAAGGAACTGAACTGAACTGCTTTTCCTCTCGAGTGTTGTTGTATTGCAAATTGATCAACAGATACTTACAAAGACATATACTATGCTAGTTATCACAGGCACTTGACCAGCAGGAGAGAACAGAATAGACTCCAATGTCATGTCCCCATGGAGCTTACCAAACTGTTAGGGTTCATACAAATGTTGGGCAATTCACAAAGCGGTTGCTTTAGGACCATTGTTTTTAGTCAATTACAGACAGTCAACAGCAAAAGCACCCCATTTCTCTGGCCCTTGGTAACTATATGTTGCTTGTTGTTAAGTGCCATTGAGTTGGCTCCTACTCAGAGTGACTCTGTATCAAGGTTCCCAAGAATTGACTGGTGGGTTTGAACTGCTGACCTGGTAGTTACCAATCCAGTGCTTACCTTACAGTGTCACACTGGGATATTACTATAATGTATTCCTATTCTTATAGCCAGTGTTTGGACACATATACAATGGAATTTGATTAGAACTCTGACAATGTTACTAAAAACACTGTCCCACCCTCCACCCCCTTGACAGAACTTGTAAGAAACCATTAAAGGACTTTAGGAAGTAGGTATGTCATTTTCTTTCTTTCTCCTTTCCCAGGGCCACATCCCAAATCCCTTCACTACCTTCCTGTCTAGTGTCAATTTCATAGCTGGTGGTGGCGGTGGTGATGTGCCGTGGAGTCGGTTCCAAATCATAGTGACCCTGTACAGGGTTTCCAAAGCTGTAAATCTTTACGGGAGCAGAAAGCCTCATCTTTCTCCTGCGGAACAGCTGGTAGTTTTAAACTACTGACCTTAAGGTTCACAGCACAATTTGTAACCACTAAGCTACCAGAGTTCCTTGTTTACCTCTAAAAGAGAATGCCCATTTGGAGAACTCTACAGAAAAGTTTGCCCTGTTTTGATATATAGAAGCCATCAAAGAAAGTAATAGCCCTATTCCGAGTCATCTTTTATCTAGCTCTGGCAAAGTGATAAGGAATTAGATAGTAAAAATGTAAAGAAAGCGGCACTAGTCCAAGTCCAAGCCCTTTACTCTGATTTGAAGCTTCAGAGCTGATGACCAACTCTTCAATGGCACGTTCACCTCAAACACAGGTACATTAGCTTATTGGCTTCCGGCTATCAATCAAGTCACTGCATATTTCAATAACAAGTCCCCTGGCTAAACGACCAGCATAATTGTGAGTAGGGAGATTACAGGTTCTAAATGTCATTCAGCTTCATAATCCGTCTGCTTTCAGCACCAGCATGAGATAACCTGAGTCTCAAACTGAAAATCAGCTGCCTGTTAAAGGGGAAGACCTGATAACATGTGGACGGCAATATCTGGTTGATAGTAAAAACATCCTTCATTAACCAGTTACCTTTGGAAAACTACAAATTTATACATGGGAAGTTGGGTTGAGGAATTTCAGTTAAGCTTAAAATATTGAGAGTTCAGTAATGACAATTTTGCTATGTGCCCTATTGTATGTGTGTATTTATGATTAATTAATAGAGCTTTTTAGGTATTGCCTTGTTTCATGAAGTATTTACATTGCATTATCCTGATGGACTATAAAAGTGAATCATAAAAATCTGAAGGTAGCAGAAGACAATGGTTTGTGGTTTCTTGGTTTGTATATTGTTCTCTGGCGTATAGTAAGTGTCCTCATAGCTACCAGAAGTCACTCAGCATCCTAAGGTTCGAGGATGTTTCTGGCCATAGGAGGACATTCCCTGGCAAGGGCATGGCACCAGGACAATCAGAAAGTTGTCAGAGCAACTTCCAAAGATAGCTTGTACACCTAGTGATTGCAGAGAAATGTTTTGCAAACACTAACTCATGTTCAGGAAAGCACAAATGGTCTGTGCTCAATTACAAACCTAATGGATGGTTGTTTGAACCCAACCCACGATGCCAAAGAAGGCCTGCTATCTGCTTCCATTAAAATTACAGCCAAGAGAGTCTATGGAAGAGTTCTACTCTGCAACACATGAGATCATCATGAGTCAGAATCAACTCAATGCCACAGCAGTGAGGTGTCTTAAGAGGAACCCAGCTACTGATTCAGAAAGTTATCGGCATGTGTATGATGTGTCCATGGGGTCCACTGAGAACTTAGGAGGAATAAAAGAAGACACATATAGAATAGATGAGTAACAGAGAGAAATTGCAAAAGAAGGAAATGTGAAGGAAGAGTGACATGTACGGAGAGATATGATGTCATCAAAGCTAACAATAAGTCCTGATCTCTCTTCTTACTTATTTAGGCTGTCACTCATTCCTAAATTGAATTTAGTTCCATAGTTTTACTAGGCCTCCTCTACATCCAGACCTCTGGTGCTGTGGTAGGGAGAATCATAATAAATACAATAGTAATATTTTAGATTATGAAGAGCTTTGGAGGTTATAAATAAACCTTTGGAGTGTGTCACAAATTATTTAATGTTCATAGAAATAGTGGGACACAATATTAATTTTACCATATTTCTAATGAAAGAGTATAAATAAATTGGCCCAAATCATACAACTATCCCTTACAGAAAATAATGACACAAATGACTATCTTAGACTCACCCTTCAATTAAAACAAGAAAACAAAATCTATTTAAAAAAAAAATTTAAGGCTACAATTAATGGGCCAAAGTGCTACATGAGCCTAACGGGAAGACGTATTTTTTGCTGAACAGGAGAATGAGGGGCAGATCAAGAGCAGCTTTTTGGAAATTTAGGAATTAAACAAATACTTGAAAAGAGTGAATGGAAGGTTCAAAATGTCCTGAATTCAATTTGATAGAGCGAGTACTGATAGCTGTTCTTGGAAACCCAGTCCCAATGTACACAGCACTAGCTAATATAATATCAGCAAAATAGGGATAGTAATGGCACCTATTTCACAGTTGCTGGTAGAAGGAAAGAAGATAATGCTTGAGGAATTTTCCATGAATTTTTTGAGGTCCCCTCATAGTAGAGTTACTATTTGTTCATATTCATTCACAATGTTCACATACACAAACACTCATAGACAGCAAAATGGAAGATTTATTATTATCATTCCCGAGGAAGACAGAAGATTGCTCTAGGCTCTGGCTCTATTACTTATTGTGCTACTTGGGGCAAGTCATATTTGAAACAAGAACTTAAGCAGTGGACTCTGACTATTTGAGCAATGAGAGTCTATGGCTCTCTAGTCCCATAAGAGCCTTCTTGATAGCACTTCATATATTTTTATCCTAATAACAAATCTCCAGAGCATTATAATAATACTAATGACGCAAACAGTGGGAAATCAACATGAAATACCCATGGGAGATAAGAGGAACAGTCCATCCCAGTTTATAAATGAACGAGCAATACAATTTCACCAAAACGAAACAAATCTGTTTATTCATGTTGTGAAGATAAGAAGGCAGACTAATAGGAAGAGTTGTGATGCTGTTATTTAATTAATAAGCTTGGCCTTAAATATCTGAATTCATTTTTGGTAGATTTATAGTACTTACGAGACAATTTGCACATTTAAAAGTAACGACTTAAAGTTGCGTAACCATGTGATTCCTCTTCTAATTCTGTTTTACTTTGTTTTTACATTGTATTTTTAAAGAGGATAGTTATATAAAGCATGTGCCAGGTGAAAGAAAGAAGCTGGGGTGGGAGTGGGGGTGGAGTGGGAACTTATTACCATGCAGAAAGAAGAGCCAGGAATGGAGCGTGTCTTTTGGAACCGAGATCACTGCATTGAACCTCCTTGATGCAGGAGACAGAAAGCTGTGACATGAGAGATGGCAAGAGACAGTGAGAAGCAAAGCCAGAAAGGCAGTGGCAGTATAGGCAACAGACCCAGGAGATGGTAAGGTGGCTTCTTGAACTACAGAGAGAGAAAGCTGAGTGCCTTCAGGCAGGAGACTTGCTCACTGAGTAGGGTGCCTTACAGGACTTACTGGCAGAATTAAAAGAGTTTTGGAACACGAGCTCAAGCAGGGAGGGAGTCCAGCACCATGGAGATCAGTGCCTACAGGCAAAGTTGAGAGGAGATTTTCCTGATCAAAGAACTGTGTCTTAAGTGTTCCTGATCCTGAATTGTAACCTGTTACACTTCCCTAATCTGATGTAGTGAATTTAATATGTCTTCTCAAGTCTAAGTATTTATGGAGCCCTGATGGTGTAATGGGTTATGCATCGGACTGCTAAGCGCAAGGTCAGCAGTTTGAACCCACCCGCCCCTCCATGGGAGAAAGATGAGACTTTCAGCTCCCATAAATATTTACATCATTGGAAAACCTATACAGGGTTACTATGTTTTGGAACCAAAGCAACAGCAAACAACTACCAGCAGTACCACCTTCTTTGTCAGTTGTACCAAACCACCCTTTTCCTGAAGGGTCTGAGTAAGGTGAGAGAAGACACTGATAAGATGACATGATGCAGCTGTGGATATTACCAGAGTTAACTGTCATTGTAAAAACTGGAAACTCTAGCAAGGTTACAAGGAGTCCTTGTAGTGTAGTGTCTTATAAACTGGGTTATTAACTGCAAGGTCAGCAGTTCAAATCTACCAGTCACTCATGGAAGAAAGATGAGACTTTCTGCTCCTATACAGATTTACAGCCTTGAAAATCTATACAGGGTCACTATGAGTCAGAACCGAATTGGCGGCATACAACTATCCCCCCACCACCAGCACGGGGATAACATGAGGTATCTGTGAAGCAGGAGGGGTGATGTCACTACCATCAAAGAAGATCCAGGAGTGAAGAATGTTCTCTAAATGCAGAAATTCTTGCACATTGAATCTCCTTAACCCTGGGACAGAAAGCTGAGCTCCTGAGGAGTGGCAGAGGAAGAGCAGCATCAGAACCAAGCACCAGAGCACAAGGCCGAACGGTGGGCTTCCCAGCCCATGGAGCAAGGAAAGCTGAGTCATTTTGGGCAGGAACCTTGCTTGCAGAGTTGGGGGCCTTCAGGTACTTAATGGGTGGGAGGTGCTAAATTGGGTCTTACGTTGACCCAAGAACGAGTACCTTCAAGCTGAGGCTTATGGCAAAGTAGTTTGCCCTGTGGACATTTATCAATATCCCTCAAAAGTTTTGTAACACTACCTGGACAGAGAGAGGCTTGCCTATGGGCATGTCTGAAGAGAGGTTGCCCCGACTGGAATAAATGTGTTATGAACATTTCTGACCCTAAACTGTAACCTATTAACTTCTCTAATAAGCTCCACAGTTGTGAGTGTTATCTCTGAGTTCTGTGTGGCCATTGCAATGAATCACAGGAAGAAAGGTGGGTGAGATGGTTAGGGGTCACTTGTTGCACTTAAATAATTCCCATAACTCTGGCAGACAAAGCAGACAAGCTACTCAGGCCATTTACATAAAAGAGGCAAGAAAACAAATGAAAGAGATATAGATGATAATCAAGGAACCCTGAACTTCAAAGGCAAGACTAAAGAAGTTGATCAAATACTGACTAGCAGAAGGAACTGTTTAAATCATAGAAAAAGGAGACAAATGGAATGGTGCACTGTCAACTGGCCTGACAGAGTTTGGTCACTCTGAATTTTTGCAAGCAGATTTTGATGGAGGCAGTACCCGACTAATCTGCTTTGATCTCCCAGGACTGCCCCATCCTTCTGGTGATCAGCATTGTGACCACTCCCTATCCCCACCCCCCTCCTGCACAGGCCTTGCTCTATCTGAGGTTGGAGGTGCTTCCTCATGTACATCAGGCACTGGGTACACACCAGTCTCATGCTTCAAGACACTCACTCTTCACCCTGGGGAAGCAGGATATGTGGAGTCAGGCAGGGTCACCTCCACCAGGGTGCCCCAGCCTCCAATTAGCTCCATTCTTTCTCTTGTCTTCTATTTTTCTTTATTTTTTCTTTTTTTCTGTCTTGTTCTCTTTCCTTTTACTCTTTATCTTTTTTGTTTCTTTTTTTTTCTTTCTTATTTTTTCTTTACTATTCTCTTTTTAGTGATTCCTAACTTTTCTTTTTTCTTTCCTTCTTTTTTTTCATTCACTGGCTTTTCTTCTTTTAATTTTAAAATTATTTTCTGTATTCATGTTGCTGTGTTTTTTCACTTTAAAATTTATCATCTTCTTTTTTATGTTTGTTTTCTTTTGCTGTCTTTTTTTTTTCTTTCTTTCTTTTTGACCCTCACACTGTTGATCAGTGTGAGACAGAAATTATGCACATGCTGATCAACAGTAGATGGCACCCAATACCGTCCACACTCACCCTCAACTGCTTGACATGATCAGCACACTGAGAACTGTGCACATACTTCCAACCTCTGTGACACCCACCAGGAGACAGATGTGAGAACCTGAGTCTTGCTAATTAAACAAGCAGGGTAGCATTCCTCCATGTTCACTTGGATATGTTAAAACAAAATAAAAAGAAACAAAATCAAAAATAAAATAAAACATCTGACAAAACTAAGAAACACCAATCTACAATCACTAATTAAATACAAATACAAAAATGCAATGTCTTAGAGTCAACAGACAGCCTCAGTTCACACAAAGAAACAATACAGAATGGTTTAAGCAAGTGATCAAAAGTCAGCTAGAAAACCTTCCTGAGGTAGAAATGGCACTGGAACTACCTGATGAGGAATTCAAAAAAGTGATATCTAGGTACCTTCAATGAACTGAGAAAGGAAGAAAACCAAAAAGTTTGTGGCATGCCATCAATAGAAATAGCTTACTTGTGACTGGCATTCCAGAACAGAAAGAAAAAAAAAGAGCACTAAGAAACTTATCAAAGATTTGTTGGAAGATAACTTTCCTAAATCATGAAACACAAGAAAATATGTATTCAAGAAGATCAAAGAACCCCAAATAGGACAGACCCCAAAAGAAAATCAACAGGACATACCATAATCAAACTTTCCAAAATCAAAGACAAAGAATCTTGATTGAAAGTAGCTTAAGAAAAATGAGAAGTTACTTTCACAGGAAAACCAATAAGACTAAGCTTTGAATTCTCAGCAGAAACCATACAGGCAAAAAGGTAATGGGATGACATAATTAAACTTGGAAAGATTTACTAAAAACTAATTATATACCCAACAAAGCTGTCCCTCAACACCACAGCAAAACCTGGGCCTTTCCAGAAAAGAGAATTTAAGGGGATTTGTTAAAAAAAAAAAAAAAAAGACCAAATTTACAAGAAATACTAAAATGGGTTACTTGGACAGAGAACTAACAAAGGCAGAAAACAACATGATACTAATATCCACGACAACAACACCAAGAAATCAACTCAATTAGGTTATGTTAAGTGCTCTGTCTTCAGTTCCAACTCAAAGAAACCCTGTTTAGGGTTTCTCAGGAGCAGCGGGTGCGTTTGAACCATTAACCTTATAGTTAGCAGTCCAGCACTTATCCTATATTGTCACAGCTGGACCCCAACTCAGTTACAGAAGTATCCAAAGTAAAATAATTTATAATCAGAGAAAAATACTGTCTGCTCATTTTAATTCTGTTTACCTAGGCCGAATGATATTCTGTGCAAAGTTCATGGCCTTGAAAGCCCTATCGAGCAACATGATGGTAATAAACAAGAGCAAGAAGTTATAGACCACAGCTTCTTAGTTACCCTTTTAGTTGTCTTCTGGGGTACCTACAGAGACTGCTTGAATATATAAAGCTTTCACTTGGACGGATAAATACTTAAAAAGCAAAGTTCTTCCACGTTAAAAAAATAATAATAATGATTAATACTTAGGGTTTGTACTGCCTTGTCCAAGTGTTAGGTTTAAACCTTGTTTGTTACTAGATCATTATGTCAATGCTAAATAAAAGTGATGAACAGTGATTAAAAATAAATAAATAAATAAATAAACCTATAAGACAGAAAATAGAGAACCAGAGAAATCAATTTGTAAAGGACGACAACTATAAAAAAGAAGAAGAAGAATCAATTGTGTAGTAATAAACTTTGAAATGGAGAAGTCAAGACAATTTCAAGACAGAAAGGGCTGTTATAAATTTGAGAAGAAAATAATAGATTACAGGGTAATCTCAAAGGAAATTACTAAACCTTCTCATCCAAATAAAGAAGAGGAAAATTGTAAAGATGTTCTAAACCCTAAAACAACAGCAATGAAGGAAATGATAAGACAATTGATAAAAAAAATGAACTCAACACTGAAAATTATATGGTAGTAAGAAACCAGCAGCATGACACACAAATACACAAAAGGCACACAGAGAAAAACAGGCATCAATCAAATCATACCTACTGATAATTGCACTGAGTGAAAATGGATTAAATGCACCAGTCAAGGGGCAGAAAGGAGCAGAATGTATCAGAAAACACGACCCAGGAAAATAGTGTCTACAAGAGATAAACCTTAGAAAGAAAGACAATAATGGACTAAAAATCAAAGGTGGAAAATGTCCATCAAGGAATGGCAAGCATTAAAAGACAGGAGTAGTAATATTAATATCTATCTAATAATACATTCTGATAAAAATCAGCACACAAGACAATAAATGACATTGTATAGTGATTAAAGTATCAGTCCAACAAGAAGATATAGCTACAACTATCTATGCACCCAATGTAAGAGCCCCAAAATACATACGTCAAACTTCAATAGACTTTAAAAGGAAAAAAGACAACTCCATAATAATAGTTGCTGTTGTTGTTGTTAAGTTCCTTTGAGTGGTTTCAGACACATAGCAACTCTGTATAGGATTTCCAAGTAGCAGCTGGTGAGTTTGAACCGCTGACCTTGTGGATCAAACTGAAGGACTTTAATACATCACTTCTGAAATGTAAATAAAAGTGCTAAACAAAGACACAGAAGAACTAAACAACACAATCGATTAACTTCACCTCATAGACATATGCAGAACACTTCACCTAACAAAAACACAATATACATCTGTTTCCAACAAACACAGAATATGCTCCAGAATCAACCATATATTAGCCCACAAAGCAAGCCTCAATAAATTTAAAACATTGAAATCATACAAAATGTCTTCTCAGATCACAATGCTATAAAATTAGAAGTCAGTAATAGGATGATCAAGGAAAAAAAAAAAATTCAAATGCATGAAAAATGAATAGCACCTTGTTTAAAAACTGCTGGGTAATTGAAGAAATAAACATGAAAATTCCTGAATCAAACAAAAATGAAAGCAATACATGCAGAAACCTTTGAAACACAATAAAAGTAGTTCTCAGTGGGCAAGGAAATGTTTACAAGGAAATGCACAAATCTAAAAAGAAGCAACATCAATACTTTAATTTAACATTTCCAACAATTAAAAAAAGAACAGCAAAAAACCCCAAAAACTCTACAATCAGCAGAATAGAAATAAGTAAATGAAACAGGAAAACAACAGAATGAATCAACAAGACTGAAAGTTGATTCTTATAAAGAATGCACAAAATTAGCAAAACACAGGCAAGTCTAACAAAGGCGATTATACAAAAAAACAAAAATAAAACACATGATGTCACAACAGAAGCAACAAAAATAAAAAGGATCATAAGAGGCTCTGTGGGATAAAGCACTGGACTGTAAGTTCTGTTTGAACTGCAAGTTCATGGTTCAAACTCACCAACCGCTCCTCAGAAACCCTATACATAGTCACTATGAGTCGGAACTGACTCCGTGGCACTTAGTAACAACAATGAAGAACTGTACACCAACAAATTTGAAAACCTAGAAG
Source organism: Chrysochloris asiatica (assembly GCF_000296735.1). Classification (NCBI taxonomy): domain Eukaryota; kingdom Metazoa; phylum Chordata; class Mammalia; order Afrosoricida; family Chrysochloridae; genus Chrysochloris; species Chrysochloris asiatica. The sequence goes on along the minus strand of NW_006408539.1, from coordinate 4,324,730 downwards.
AAATGGAAAAATTCCTAAAAACATACTACCTACCTAAACTAACACAGACTGAGGAAGAAAATTTGGACAGACTGACAAGAAGAAAATAGAATAAGTCATAACGCAAACATAACTGTCCTCAAAAAGTAAGTCCTGACCCAAATGACTTCACCAATGAATTCTACCAAATAGTCATAGAAAAATTGACACAACTTTTATTTAAACTATTTCAGAATATATTGTTGAGTCAGTTCTGACTCACAGTGACCCTGTATAGTTCCCAGGAGCAGCTGGTGGCTTTGAACTGTTGTCCTTGTGGTTCTTGGTCCAGTGCTGGTCCTACAGTGCCACACCAGAAGTCCTCCAGAATATACAAAAGGACAGAATATTTTTGAATTCATTTTATGAAATGAGGATAATCCTGATACTAAAACCAGGCAAAGATCCAACAAAAAATTATATATATATATA
>NW_006408539.1:4278730-4324180 GCF_000296735.1 Chrysochloris asiatica | reverse complement strand
GGCACTTAACAACAACAACATATATATATAGACCCAAAACACTTATAAACATACACACAAAAAATTATCTAGGTCCAACCAATAGAATCCAAAAACCTATCAACAAAAGAAAACATCATGATCAAAGAATACAGCATGCAAGTTGCGTTCAACAGTAGCAAAACAACCAACATAATCCACCACATGTAAAGCAAAGCCAAAGACTAACATGATCATATCAATCAGTGCAAAAAAAAAAAAAAAAAAAGGTATATGACAAAATCTAACACTCAACCCTTATACAAATGCTCGACGAACTAAAAATAGAAAGGAAATTCCTCAACAGAATTAAGGGCATATATTGTTGCACTGTAGAATAAGCATTTGACTGTTAGCCACAAGGTCAGTGGTTCAAACCCACCAGCCACTCCTTGGAAACCTTATACAGGGTTAGTATGAGATGGAACTGACTCTATGGCACTTACCAACAACAATGTACAAAACCAACAGTCAACATTAATCTCAATGGAGAGAGACTGAAAACATTTCCCTTGTGAATGGGCACAAGGATGTCCTTTATCTCCACTCCCATTAAATCCTTTATTGGAAGTCCTCACTACAGCAAGAACAATAAGAGAAGAACAAGAAGTAAAAGGCATCCAAATTGGAAAATAAGAAGTAAAAGTAACTCTTTATTACCAATGATATGGTCCTACAGATAGAAAATCCCAAAGACTTAGCACAAAAATTACTGGAACTAATTAAAAGATTCAGCAAAATGGCAGGGTAAAAGATCAACATGCAAACCCCTGTTGCATTATTTTTCACTAAGAGAGAGAGCTCTGAAAGAGAAATCAGGAAAACAATATATATCATTTACAGTAGCCACCTAAAAGATAAAATACTTAAGAATAAAAGGTAGCAGAAGACAGAGCGAGGAGTGCAAAAATTCAAGTGAATAGAGGTAAATACTGTTAGTCATTGGTCCATGGAGAGGACTGCAATCATTATAATGAAGCAAAGTTTCTGATTTGTAGAATGTGAAACTGAGGATCTGTTCTGTGAACCTTCATTCAAGTCACAATAAAAGGTATATATATATATATAGTGCTGCGGGTTAATGTGCTGGACTGCAATGTCTATTTGAACTGTGAGGTCAGCGGTTCAGGCTCACAAGCTACTCCTCAGAAAACTTATACGGCATTGCTATGGGTTGGAACTGACTGAACGATCCTTAACACAAACAATATATTAAACTTAGCAACACTTCTACAAGAAACCAAAAGAGACCCATGTAAATAGAGAACTGCAGACTTCTTGTTAGCAGTCCGATGTTTATCCTGCAGCATCACTAGAATTCCTAAAAAATGAAATATTTAGGAATAAATCAAATCAGCTAAATAAAAGACCTAAACAAAGAAAACCACAAAACATAACTACAAGAAAACAAAGGAGACATGCATAAATGGAAGAATATATCATGCTCACGGATAGGAAGACTTAACTTTGTAAAAATGTTAGTACTGCCCAAAGCGATCTACAGATATAAGGCAATTCTAATCCAGATTTCATCAGTGTTCTTTAAAGAAATAGAAAAAACTAATCACCAGCGTTATATGGAAAGAAAAAGATCTTGGATAAGTAAACTTTTGTGTGGTACTGCAGGATAAGCAAGATTAGTGGTTCAAACCCTCCAGCTGCTCCTTGGAAACATTATACAGGATTGCTATAAGTCGAAACCAAATTCATGGCACTTAACAACAATAATAAAGAAGATGAAGAAAATGGGAGGCCTCACAGTTCCCATTTGCAAACCGTACTACAAAAAGCTTAGTACTGGTACAACAATAGACACATAGACCAATGGAACAGAATTGACAGCCTGGAAGTAAACCTATTCACCTATGGATAGCTGATCTTTGACTAGAGGCTGAAACTTATTAAATGGAGAAGAGATAGTCTTTTTAGCAAATGTTGTTGTTATTGTCAGGTGCCATCGAGTTGGAATCGACTCATAGCAAGCCCATGCACAGCAGAACAAAACAATGTCTGATCCTGGGCCAACGTCACCACCGCTGCCACACTTGACGCCATCAGTGATGCCACCTGGTTGATCCATCTCGTTGGGGGGGTCTTCCTCTTTTTATCTGACCCTCTATCTTACCCAGCATGACATCTTTCTCCAGCAACTGTTCTCTTCAGACAATGTGTCCAAAGTAGGAGAGACAAAGCTTAGCCATCTTGGCCTCCAAAGAACACTCTGGTTGTACTTCTTCCAAAACAGATCTATTGGTTCTTTTGGCAGTCCACGGCATTTTCAGTATTCTCCTCCAACACCACAACTCAAAGGCATCAATTCTTCTACGATCTTCCTTATTCACTGTCCAGCTTTTGCATCCATATGAGGTTATTGAAAATACCATGGCCTGGGTCAGGCGCACCTTAGTCCTCAAGCTGATATCTTTGCTTTTCAGTACTTTAAAAAGGAGCTTTAAAAAGTAGTTTAAAAAGGAGCTCTGGTAGTGTAGTGGTTATGAATCGGGCTGTGAACCGCAAGGTCAGCAATTCAAAACTACCAGCTGTTCTGCGGGAGAAAGAAGAGGCATTCTGCTCCCGTAAAGATTTACACCCTCGGAAACCCTGTATATAGGGTCACTATGAGTCGGAACCAACTCCACGGCACATAACAACAACAACAATTTTAGCAAATAGTGCTGGCAAAATTGGATATCCATTTGCAGAAGAATGAAATGGGACCCATATCTCATGCCCTATAAAAAGCAAATTCAGACTAAATGTAAAACCTAAAACTATAAAGACCATTGAAGAAAAATTAGGGACAAACTTAGGAGCTCTAATGCTTGGCATAAATACACAACCAAACATAATTAAACATGCACAGAAAGGAAACAACAACAACAAAACAGATGTCTGGGATCTCCAAAACCTTAGACAGTTAAATGCATCCAAAAATGTCAATAAAAGAGTAAAATAAAATCTACAGATTGGGGGGAAATGGCAGTGACATATAGAAGGAAGAAAGTGAAAAATAAGACACTTAAAACAAACAAAAACTGGGATAGACATCAAGGATACTGTTGTTGTTGTTAAATAAAGTGCTGTTGAGCCTTTTCCTACTCAGAGCAACCCTTTAAATCTTTGCAGGAACAGAAAGCCCCATCTTTCTCCCGTGTGGAGGCTGGTGGTCTCAAACCATGGACCTTGTGGTTTGCAGTTCAGTGCTTATTATATGGAGCAACTGCACTCCCTCATGCATAATAAATGTTCTAAATGATGATAATTTTATAAACATAAAACCAGATATCTGGGTTCAGACATTTAAAACCAACAAATCTAAAATGATAAGAAAAATAAATCAGTACCTCTTGGGGGATCTAGGAGTCTAAATCCATAAAATCTACCATCATCAGCTCCATAGGTGGTTTCATGCAGGATCTGTTGGAATTCCTGTGCTTGGTTTTACACGCCGGCAAAATGCTAGACTCATTTTTCTCTAATGGACTAAGACTGGATCCCTGGCTCCAAGACTGGTGAATGTAAAGAATACAGAACTTGCCATATTTCTTCCTTCAGAATATTTAAAAAAACAAAACCACATAAAACAGTGTAGTGTGTTGCCTTCATCTGAGCTATAAGACTAAGGAACATTGGAAGAGTGTTAGGGCATCAACATTGTGTATCAACATTGTGTTGGAAGAAATCGCAAAACTGCTTCAGAAGATGGAGATATAATCTGATGGATCCATTTGAAGCATCATCCTTGTTGCCTTGGTGATCCATGGTGATAATGAGAGTTGATGGCATATAAAGCATTCCAAAGCCTTTTCTAGCACTGGTAGGTAGAAATCACCTCATCTCCCAGCTTGTCATTAGGTTCCTGTACATGCACTCAAACTTCTGGACTTTTCATATGAAGGCTGGCTTCTGCTGAAGAGTCCTTTGCCTGAACTCATGTAGGTGGTCCCAGAAAAAGTCGAAATACTAGTAAACTCTGCCAAGAATATGCCAGTTTCCAACACAGAGCTTGAGAGCCTCTAAAGCCTGGGGCTAAGGATAATTCTGCTAGCTTTGTCTTTCCTCACATGTTGCTTTGAGCTTTATATTGTAAGAGATGGGGTGGTGGTGGTGGTGGTGGAGAAGGTAAGAAGTTGAAAGAAAGAACTATCAAGACTTTATCTGGAAAAGGCAAAAAAGTGAAGGGAATAAATGTTTTCAATTATATGGCAGTTAAAAATAACTATTGAATTGAACCATGAACTTAAGAATTCAACTTTGGAATTCTGCTTGAACTCTTCCTTAAGCAAATGTTAACACAAAGACTCTCAAAAGGTATTTCATCTTTTAAAATAATGCTGTTAACTCCTTGAAAAAATGGTAATATATTTGAAAAAGGAGAAATCCTAGGCATTGATATATGTCAAAATTAGTGTACAATCTCTTTAGTGATGAGTAAAATGTAAATCAAAAACCACCTGAAGTACCAGTGTAGCAAAAAAAAATATTAAAATATAACAATGCAAATATATGCAAAACTCAAACTGTCATTCACTCCCAGAGGAAATTTCAAGAGGAACCAAACTATACATCAAAAAAGTGAACTACAACTACACACAAAACATAGACACATCTGATGTAGACTTGGTTCTGACTCTTAGGACCCTGTATACAGTTTCCAAGGAGCAGCTGGTGGGTTTGAACTGTTGACTATGACGTTCGCAGTATAGTGCTGATCCTACAATGCCACACCAGGAGTCCAAATTGGGGAAACTCCAGATTAGGGAAGCTCAAATGCTGAATAGGTCAATACATTAGAATATAACCCTAAAATTGAATACCATACAACAAAAAGTGAGCTCCAAATATACACAAAACCTGGACAGATCTGATCAATATGATGCTAAATTAAAGAAGTGCAAGGAATAATAAACCATGGACACAAAGACAGATAAAGCTACGTCATTTTGTTTAGGGATAAATACGAGATGGTACAAAGTAGGAGGAAGCAGACAGTAGGGTAGAGAGCTGAGAATGCTCCACTTCCTGACCTAGATGATATTTGCCTAGGGATGCTCATTGTAATTCTGAATACATAGCCCAGATCTTAAAAGAAAATGCTGTAGCCCCTTGTTAATAGCTGTAGGACTGAGGAAATTTCCACACCAGAAGGCAGCTGCCTCTTGTCCAGAGTCCTCGTCAATTTGACACTTTATTATTGGATTGTGGGGGTCCATGCATTTTCCCTTTTTTCTCTGCAGGAGCATTCACACTGCAAATGAATCCCAAGCCATAATTATACCCCTCTTTTGCATATCAATAATGACTTTTAATAAGTGAAAACTGATTTTCTACATTATCTTTTTCTCCCTAGAACCTAGTTCTCACAAAGATTACTGGCAAAAGTTTTTGAACCTTAAAGAACCAAAAACCAAACTCATTACTGTTTAGTCAATTCCAACTCATAGCAGTGCTATGGGAAAAGTACAAGGGCTCCACGGGTTTCCAAAGTTGTAAAGCTTTATGGAAACAGACTGCCACAGTTTTCTTCCACAGAGAGGTTGGTGGGTTCAAACTGCTGACCTTTAAGCTAACAACTAAACACTTACCCACTGTGCAATGATGGCTCTGCTTTAAAAATCTTAGATCACAAGAATTTTGAAGAGAACATAAAATAGCAGCTGGTTAAACCTGACATTTGTGGACAAGATAACAAGAAAAGAAGTTCTGGGGGAAATCTTACATTGTGTTTGCATAAGAATGGAAAACATGAATTCTTATTTCAATTATTTAGTTTTAAACATATACTCATTATTTTTTTCTATAAGCATATGCTTTCTACCAATGTACATTTCTTTAATGGCAGGACTTACCAAGGATGAAGAATGTATTGAATCAGGTAGACAGGCAGAGACACCTTTCTTTGTCCTTGTATTCTTAAAGTATATCCCACACAATGGAACCACAATTAAAATTCTATTTCACAGAGTAATTGTGATGATCACATCAAACAATACATGCAAAGGAATACAGAAACCATAAATCTTTCTCTTTGTTTTTTTAAGCATTTACTATTACTGCCATTGGCGTTCTGGTGTGGCGCTGTAGGATAAGCACTGGACTTGTAGTAACCTTTACTCCTCATAATACCCACATAAAGTAGGTACTATTCTTATCCAATATAAAGATGAGAAATCTGAGTCTCAGAGAACTTGGATGATTCACTCAGACTTACACAGATAAGAAATGTGTGTATAAGTATACATTTCTAAACTCACATTAAAATGCACTATAATAAGCATTGGACTTCTAACTAAAAGGTTGTCAGTTCAAACCACCAGCTGTTTCTCAGAAATCCTATACAGGGTTGCTATGAGTCAGAACAGACTCAGTGGCACTCAAGAGCAACATTCAACTATGAAAAGTTATTGGACGTTACCCTCATGATCAGCTTTAATTCTCTGTTACCAGCTGATGCCTTAGCCACAACACCTTTAACATACTATGTTGACAGAAAACAACAAACTGAGTGACTTCAAAACAGTGTACCATTACCAAAAAGAAGAAACAAAGTTGTCTGAACCTACTTTCATGGTTCAAAAATACGACCATTTTACAGTTCTAAAACACATTAAATCTATGATTGCAGTGACTCAGCAGTTGGATTTATTCGACTGCAATTTCTTTTTACACTTAAATCAGTCCAGTTTTATCATTCACTTCCCCACCTCTGGACTCTTCCACATTTGGTTCTAAAGAACTATTCTATAGCTCTACCTAACAGCTTTAAGAAGAAGGTTATAATATTATGCTTCAGTGGCCTTAAGGAAAAAGTGTGTTGCTGGAAAGAAATATTGCTAATATTGATGGTGCCTTAGAAATCTCACAGCTGTTATGAATTCTTTCATATCAAAAGTTGTTCTGTCTCCAATACCAAAGTATGCACTTTTATTTTGTACAAGCCCACATTCACAAATGCAGGATTCCACACTTCTTATACAGCGTCCTTTCACATGTAACATACCCACATAAATTACAAGCATATGCATACAACATAAATAGACTGCATGGAAATTGATGCATGAGGGGATGCACTGTTTGCAAAAATATGTATAACATACATTATTTGTGTAAAACCACAGTATTTGGTTAGGCAAACTAGTGATGGGTAAAGAAAGATCCAACATTTCACAGGATGAAGCAATTGGGAAGCATGCAATCAATTTAGATCTTTGTAATATAATAAACTAATAAATAAACATTATAGGTATCCAACTTACTGAAAGAAGAAATGGATGAATGTTTGAAATGTTAGGAAGTCTACAGAAGAAAGTAAGTACAAGCTAATTGCAGACATGCATACTGGGCATAGGAATAAAGTCTACAATCATGTAATAATACTATGGCAGGCTAATTAGAAATCAGAAAGAAGGAAAACAGAAGAAACAAATAAAATTATGAGAAACCATCTGTGGTACAGTAGCCAGCAGCCTTTGTTTGCCTAGGACTGAGGTGCTTCCCAAAATTTGGAAATTTTTGTGGTAAAACTGTGGAAATTCTAGGAAACAATGATGGGATTCCCAAGGAGGGCAAGACCTGAGATTGGGAATCTGGATAACTAGATTGTGACACTAACCTTTTTTGGTACCAAGTGACCTAATTGAACTACATGGAGACATTTTCTGGTACAAATGACCTAAATTTCTTCATCCACTGAAAAAGGAATGATGGGCAAGATTAGCGCTATGGTTCTCTGTGATTAGATGTAAAGACTCATTGGGCCAGGCCACCACACTGAACAGAAAGAGAACACAGATGAACCAGTCAGAAGGTTAATTCAGCCTATGGCAAAACAGAACACAAACAAAACTGAAAACAAGACACACGAATGCTAATAAAATGAAGCTCTAAACTGCTGTTCTTCAAACACTCTTACCAAATTGACCAAATTTGCCTAGTGATTAGTAAAGTTGCATTCTAAATTTGTTGTGGAAACACATTAAAATACATATAGCAAGTAAATGTCACTTAATTTTAAATCTATGATCAGTTTTACTTAAGAATAAGTAGCTGCATTTCTGACAATAACTTAGTTCAGGCACCTAAAGGCTGAGGACAAATAAAGACACCAGCTATCCCTCCAGCCCTCAAATTTCATTATACAGAAGCTTATAGGAGAAAAAACCATGTAAACTCTCAAATGTATTATTTCATTACTAAAAGAAGAAAACATTATTTGGAATTTCTCCCAAAAAGCAACATAGGAACATATGTGAATTTTCTCATTACAGCACATTATTAGAGAGGTGTTTTCATAGTACCATGTATAGTTTCTGTTCAATTCTGCCTTTCCAGGATCAAAGTGCTTAATAGGTTTTCTGGCAGCAAACACTAAATACTTTTAAGAGGCATTTAATGTTGAGCATTTGTTTACCTGTGGATTCATTATTAATGAAAAAGCCGGGCAATGCACAGTTCAAATCAGATAGATGTTAAGTGGATCAGTCACCTGCATTATTAAAATGTACCCTGAGGAATAGGGATTATTCTCCACATTCAATTATTCCTAATGTAAGGAGTCCTGCACCCCTTATCACTCCTGTGCAGAAAGCTTGATCATCCTGTTGACCTTTCTAAATGCACACAAGGGTCTGGTCTGCCCACGCCTAGAGTCTGTGCTGTGGGACTCAGAGGTGGCACAGAGGTAGCACCGCTGAGCAAGGCCTGGACTTCCCTTTCTTAGGGAGTCGTCAAAGCAAAGCCTCCTGGGTAATAGCTCAGCTGAAAGCTGTTGACTGCAGGTTCCCTTGACTACAGGAGGTCTAGAAGCTGTGACATAGGATATCCCTGGAGTCTGTGTCTACATTGCCAGGAGGCAGAATTCTGTCAAGGAATATGTTTGGATGTCATCAGCTCAGACCTCAGAAGTCAGGTAAAGACAGTCCAAGCTGCCTCAAAATCTTGATTAGGCAGAGTTGAAAAAGAGTGGTGAAAAATGAGACAGGGCAATGAAAACCTTAAGCTAACAATTCTTTCTTTCCTTCTGTTCTCATTCTTTAACCCCTCAAGTTCCTGTGGCACATCACTAGTGATATCGGTGGTATTTATACTTTGCTGCCCACATGTGCTTTGATACAATGTCCCTGTTTATTGTTTGTTGGTCCAATATACCTATTTTAGACTGAAAAAACCTACACTGACAAAATGATTTCTATGGCATTTTCTCCAAAAGATATACATAGTCTGGTTTCTGATGTTCAAAAATTATTTTTGTCTCATCCTGCTGAAATTTGTAAGGTCTTCTAAAATACACCAGAGTGTGGACTTCTGGTGTGGTGCTGTAGGATCAGCACTGGACTGCAAACCACAAGGTTGGCAGTTCACACCCAACAGCTGATCCTTGGAAACCCTGTACAGGGTCGCTATGAATTGGAAATGACAACAACCGTAGTGTGTTCTACAGCATATATGTTGTTGTTGTTAAGTGTCGAGTCGGTTCCGACTCATAACGACCCAGAGTAGGGTTTCCAAGGAGCGGCTGGTGCTTATCCTACGGTGCCACACCAGGCATCCATATAGTGGGTTTAATCACTGCAAAATCAATGAATGCATTCCACTAAATAATTCATTTAAACATTGAAGTCCTATGGAATCTGTGCATGCTGTCAACAATGTGGTAGCCATGGAGAACGATGGAGTCATTATGTTTCCAATGAGTGGAAGCTCAGAACTGAACCTTCCATGGGCTCCCAGCATGGGTGCTTTACCAGACTTGAAGCAGAGTCCTGGCGTCTTTCTGATCAGATATTAATGCCTTAATAATCCACACTACCTCAACATCCTCAACCTAACTGCACCTATACTCACAAGATTATGGAAAGAGAAGGGGGAAGGGTGACATGTTCCCAGGAAAGAGTTTCAGGTATTCAGAAAGATGAACAGTCACAGTGGAATTCCAGTGTGCCGGAGAAAGGCCATTTTCAGGGATAAGAGGAAGTGAAGCGATCAGAGACTCTTATCTCATGTTTTTAAGCAGGTTGGAAAAGAATACTGAATATGAGTAAGAGAGGAGGAGCAGTGACCTTGTCTTCCTGAATGAGTTATGAGTTAGCTGTTGTGAAGTTGGTCCTCAACTTATGGTGACCCCAAACAACCAATGAAACGCTGTCTGAGCCTGGGCCTCTCCATAACCAATTGCAAATTGGACCACTGTGATCCAGAAGATATTCACTGGCTGATTTTCAGAAGTATATTGTCAGGCTTTGCTCCTGACTTTATCTTAGTCAGAAAGTGACGCTGAAATCCACCCAGAATTATGGCCACACAAAACCCTCACTGAGAAATGGGTGGAGCCCATGCACGAGTTGGAACCTTGGTCAGTTTGTCACCAAACTAGATGATTCTACCACCAAACCACCACCTGTATGAGAAAGGTGCCATTAACAATGTAAGAACTGAGTCATGCTCTCTTCTTTGGAAATTTCCTGTGATATAGAATGAGGCCCCGCCCCTCCCTCTTGCAGTAGCCGCTCTCTGACACCTCCCAGAACTCACCACAATTTGTTCTTCTCTACCCGATTCTTCCTCTAGAACTGAATTTTACAGAGATTCTACACACTGTAGTTTGGAAAACGGAATCATAGTCACAGGAGAGGCTCTGGTGTATCTTCTGCAGATAGCCACGTGTACCTCCTTCTAAAATCCTTTTTTTTTTTTTTTTACCATGAATACGCTGGATCGCCTCTGATTTCAGAAGCTAAGCAGGATCAGGCCTGGTGAGTACTCGCATGGAAGGCCAACTAGGAATAACGGATGCTGTAGGGGCTGTTTGTACCTGTGCACAGCTGGTGGACTCACTCTCTTTATGGAATCCTGTGTGGGCTTATGGGTTAATGGACTGGACTGCAAGATATGTTTGAACTGTAGGTTTGCTGATTCAAGCTCACCAGCCTCTCTTTGGAAACCCTATACAGGGTCATTATGAGTCAGAACGGACTCAACAGCACTCAACAATAATAACAGCTATATTTTGTTTCTGCAATTTGCAAAATTGATCATGGCTTATAAAAAATAAAAGGCCAAAGGTTGACAGAAATAAAAACAACAATAGCTGGCTATAAAATAATTTGTTTACATAGGTTTTCTTGTTCTATAGATCAAATGATATTCCCTAAAACATACTAAAACTCGAAACATAACAGAGTTGAATGGTGCTGGTGGTTGTTTGTAATGGAGTCTGTTATAACTCATACCGACCATGGGTAGGGCTTCTGAGGCTGTAAACTTTTACAGAAGTAGAAAGCTTCACCTCTCTCTCCTGAAAAGTGACTGGTCCATTCAAATAGCTGACCTTGCAGTTAGCAGCCTGAGTAGCAAATCTTTAATTAAGTCTTTATTTCCTAACAACAATTTTATAAACCACTTGAAGCACACTAGAGAAACAAACACAGGAGACAAGGCATTTGGCCAAATAATGTTTTTTAGTTTTGTTTTTCCTTTTACATTTTACTGTGAATTGAGTGAAGTTTTAAAGACAAGATCATCAGTTTTATATTCAACAAATCATACACCTTGTTTTATCTCAATGATTGTAATCCCCTCTGAGGAACAAATCATCTGCTTCCTCCCTGGGGCTCCTATTTCCCTTCCACCCACCTTTGCATCTCTTCTGGCCATTGTCCTTAGGCGCATGTTTCCCTTTGATTTTGAATGATTAGACCATTCCATCCTTCACAGTGAGCTTGTCTTACTAGTGTTGTTGTTCCGCCTATATACCTATCCACCGCTTGGCTGACAGTTGGTTCCACCATATGCCTATCTACTGCTTGTCTGAAAGAGGGTGTGTTCCTTTCCAGACCTGAAGGGTGGTTGAAGTCTCAGGTTCCTCTAATCTCTTATTGACCATAAAATCATTTTCGTTTTGTTTGTTTATAGTTTTGAGTTTTGTTCCACATATTATGCCACTCTATCTAGGACCTTCTAATGTGATCCTGTTCAGGTAGCTGATAGTGGTAGAACCATCTAGTTCTAGTCTCCAGGTCGTGGAAACTGATGTTCACATGTTCTAGTAGTCTGTTACACGAATTGATTGCAAGCATCTTCAATTCTTAATGATGATTGTTTTTAAAAACTCAAACTCTTAACAGATGTCACATTTATGTCACATATTAAATTAGAGTATAGGGGCCAAATACAGTGAATTTTCTACTGTCAGGGTAGACTACACTTTGGGTTCTACGTTTGATCCCCATTCTGGATATCCTAATGGGAGCTGAACAGTCTTGACAGAAATGAAACACACACTAACAGGTTTATTTTAAGTTCTAGTACTTCTTAAAAATAATTTTCATTACTAATGAAGTCATTAGTGATGAACCCAGGTACCATTTTAAAAAAGAAATCAATACATTTAAAGCACATTTCCCCCCAGAAAGACCAAGAGATAATCTATTTAGAGTTTGTTGAACATTAAAGTTGTCTGCAAAACCAACAAACCTCAGAAATGTGTAAAATCAAATTGACAGTTTAAATTGTATATACCCTTTCTTTTGGGATCTATACAGTTCTAATAAATAATAATAAGTATCTGCTTCCATTTCAACAAACCAATGGGGATTTCAATTTCAGTGCTGTTTAATATTTATTTTCAAGCCATCAAGCAGGCCACAATAATCCAGGAGGATGTGTGTAATTATGCCTGCTTCTAAATATCTACTTCGGAGTTGGAAGTTGTATAGCTCCGTATAGCCTGCAGTGTGGATTATTTAAATTGTACATGATTCCCAAATAGCACTCAATTACAAATGGCCAATGTATAGCACTTTTGGCTGTTGTTAAGTGCAGTTCAGTCAGTTCTGACCCATAGTGACCCTGTAAAGGATTACAATGAGCTTCAAAAGCTGCTGGTGGGCTTGAAATGCAGACCCTGTTGTTAGCAGTCTAGTGCTTACCATACAACACTACACTAGGATCCCAAATACCACTTAGTTAGATTTCTCAAATATCTACTATAACTGTCTTAATTGTTACAGAGACAATTGTCTGTTTTTAGAGGGAAGCAGTCCCTGTCTAATACACATATGTATAGTGTGTATACAAACTACACATACACACAGCTAAGGATGTCAGGACCTTAAAAGCAGACTAATTAGTCCACTAGGACCGAGACCCTAACTCGGTACTAAATATTCCACCAGGACTGAGATCCTAACTGGAGACTAACTAGTCCACTAGGACCGAGACCCTAACTCGGTACTAACTATTCCACCAGGACCGAGATCCTAACTGGAGACTAACTAGTCCACTAGTGCCGAGACCCTAACTCAGTATTAACTAATCCACTAGGATCAAGATCTTAACAGGAGACTAACGAGTCCACTAGTACTGAGATCCTTACAGAAGTCTAACTAGTCCACTAAGACCGAGATCCTAACTGGAGAAAAATTAGTCCACTAGGACCGAGATCCTAACAGGAAACTAACTAGTCCAATAGTACCGAGATCAACAGTAGACTAACTAGCCCACTAGGACCAAAATCTTAACTGGAGACTAACTAGTCCACTAGGACCAAGATCCTAACTGGAGACTAACTAGTCCACTAGGACCGAGATCCTAACTGGATTGTAACTTAGTCCACTAGTACTAAGATCATAATATTTTGTCTTCTAGTTTAGTGCACTCTATTTTATTTCTCTTTGTCTTTGAGGTCAGACCAAGCTTAAAAATTATCCTCTGTAACTTAAAAGCTATTTTGAGAATGCATATATGATATAAATTCCATTCAATCGCTGCGTATTAGAAAATAGCAATGATGAATCATTCATGCCACCTTTATCATTTTCATAGCCAGCATTTCTTTCACGAACTAGCCACATCAAAGAAACAGCATAGTTAATGTTAATCAGGCTGAGCTCCTTATTCCACCAACACTACCCCAGTCCTAGAATCTCTTCATCACATTTTTGCTCATATTGTTCCCCTTTAAGTACAATGCCATGATTTAGCAGCCACTAAATAAACATCATCTATTTCTACAATGCATCGATCAGACAGATGCACATACTTGTAGAGTAAGAGGAAGTCCCACACTGCCTGTGAGGTTTAATGCAACCATCCAAGAATAAATTTGATAACTAGCTTTTATACAGTCATATAGACTATACTATTTTATAGCACTCCTTTTCCTTATCAAATATTTAAGTCATTTCTTCTCAAATTATAATATATATATAACAATGACAGCTACCATGATTTAGCACTGTGTCTAGTCCTGGAAGTAAAGAGGACATAAATCATTAACTGATGAAGATCAAAGGCCACAACCTTCAGTATGGGTTGCATATGCACTCCATGTAAAGAAAACAAAAATCCTCAAAACTGGACCCATAAATAACATCATGATAGATGGAGAAAAGACTGAAGCTGGTAAAGACTTCATTTTGCTTGGATCATGGAAGCAGAAGTTAAGAAATCCAACAATGTTCTGCATTAGGTAAATCTGCTGCACAAGACCTTTCTAAAGTGTTCAAGAGCAAATATACTACTTTGAGGACTAAGGTACATCTGACCCAATTCATTGTATTTTCAATTGCTTCATGTACAAGTGAACATATGACAATGAATAAGAAAGACCATAGAAGCATTGTTATATTTCAATTATGGTGCTGGAAAAGAATATTAAAAGTACCAGGGACTAAAGTGAATAGAGAGAAATACTGTTAACTGATGGTACATGGAGGGGACTATAATTATTGTGGTTAAACAAGTTGTATGATTTGTTGAATGTAAACATGATGATCTGCCCTGTAAACTTCAAGAAAAAAAACTTCAAGGAGGATGTGCAGAAGGAGGAAGAAGAAAGACAAAAAAACTGTGGAATATTTATTCATTTACGTGTAACAAATACACACTTTTGCTTTTTAAAAAATGTCTATAAATACAAGGTTTATGTATTTATTAAAGGCATGTAGACAGTGAAAAAAAAAAAAAGTACCAGGCACTGCCAGAGGAATAAATAAATCTGTGTTGGAAGACATACAGCCAGAATGCTTCTTAGCAGCTAGGATGGTGAGACTTCGTCTCTCATAGGTCAGACCCGTTATTAGGAGAGACCAGGCCCTGGAGAAGGACATCATGTGTGGTAAAGTGGAGAGTCTGTGAAAAAGTAGACCCCCAATGAGTGTCACAAGAAATGGGATCAAGGATATCAATTGTGAGGATGGCACAGGATAGGGCAGTATGTCGTTCTGTTGTGCATGGGGTCGCTATTAGTCAGAAACTGTGGGTTAATGTGCCATACTGCAAAGCCATTTTAACTGCAAGGTCAGTGATTCAAGCTCACCAGCTGCTCCTCAGAAACCTTATAAAGGGTTGCTATGGGTCAGCGCCGACTCAACAACACTTAGCAACAACAACAACAAAATGTCTTGTGATATGGGAGAAAGATGAAGCTGTCTGCTCCTGTAAAGAGTTACAGTGTCTGTGACCCTCATTATGACCACATGAGTTGGAACTGACTAATGATGGTGGCTTTAGTTTTGATTAGTTCTGTGATAAATCTCCTACTCTGTTTATAATTATTAGCATCATGTTTGTTTTACTGTTGAGAAAATGGAGGCTTAGCTAAGTAGAATAAATTGTACAAGTTCACTCATCTGGCAAGTGATAATCTTAAGATTTGAACCCAGGTATGTCTTTTACCTTAGCCTGGACTCAGATGCCTTGAATACCTCTTTTATCCAGTTCAGCACTTAACATACAGTACAGATTGATGGAGCATACAGGCTGGCTATATAGCGGGCAAAAAAAGTCCAGTAAATCCTATTATGATATAGCTTGTTATTACACAGACTTATAAATGATTCAAGTCATGTTCTTCAAAATATAACAGTTCCATCATAAAAGCCTGACTTAGCACAGTCAGCACATATGTTAAATGGTAGCCTCCTATCTCAACAAGGATTATATATATAAAGAGAGAGAGAAAAAAAGCACAGTATTTCTAATGAATAAAGCAATTCCAGAATAAGTGTAATTTCTTTCAACCCTAATCAAATAATCAAATTGGAATTCTGAGCATTCAATTGAAAAGTTAAAACTTAAGCATTTTTTTGGATATGATCCTAGAAGATTCATAAATACAAAAATTAAATTTTGCATGTTCATTGCTGAATTCCAGCACCTAGCCTGTTCTTTATAGTCATATATATGACAAAGCCCACACCAGGATTCAGCATTTACAATAATAACTAAATAATGTTACCTTGTAGAATTGTTTCATGAATAGAATGAACTTATATTTATTTTGTAAACAAATATTTGAATGGCTATTATTCAATTAGCTTTTTAGAAATATATATTTGTGTAAACAAATACTTCTGAAGTTTGTAAGGGCAATTGAAACTTTCTCTGCTCTCTCAAGTAATATTATATACCTTATAAAATTATCATTTTAAGTTAAAACACAATGGGATATTAGCCATTTCATAGGGCTCAATCTAGTCCTAGTATGGCGCTGTGGGTTAATGTGCCAGACTGAAAAGTTGTTTGAACTGCAAGTCGGTGGTTCAAGCTCAACAGCTGCTCCTTGGAAACCCTATACAGGGTCACTGTGGGTCCGAACCGACTCGATGGCACTTAACAACAACAATCTAATACCAACAGTCAGATTTAAGTCTGATTGTTAGCAGCTGTTGAATTGGTACCTGACTCATGGTGCCCAAGGGATTGGACTGTTGTGAGCCGGAGGGTTTTTCACTAACAGATATTTCCAAAGTCGATCTCCAGGTATTCCTTCCTAGTCCATCTCTGTCCAGAAGTCCTGCTGAAACCTGTCCAGCATGACCAAAAGACAGGACATTCCAGTGACAGGCAGACAATGGCTGCGCATGAGGTACATAGGCCAGGAATTGAACCTGGGTTTCTCACGAGGAAGGTGAGAATTCTACCTCTGAACTACCGTAGATGAGGTCTCATTAGCCTAGCAATTTTACATAAAGTGAAAAGTGTTCTGAAGCTCACATCACTATAGAAGGTAGATCCTGAATTCTAATGGCCTTTCCTATTATGCTATTACATAGAGTTAAGTCTTCTAAGATTTCTATTACAACATTTGTTTCTAAATTCATCCATTTTAAGGCATATAAAGGAGCTCTGGTAGCGTAGTGGTTACGAATCGGGCTGCTAACCGTAAGATCAGCACTTCGAAACTACCAGCTGTTCCAAGTGAGAAAGAGGAAGCTTTCTGCT
The DNA here is from genome assembly GCF_000296735.1 of Chrysochloris asiatica. Taxonomy (NCBI): domain Eukaryota; kingdom Metazoa; phylum Chordata; class Mammalia; order Afrosoricida; family Chrysochloridae; genus Chrysochloris; species Chrysochloris asiatica. The sequence continues at coordinate 4,306,939 of NW_006408539.1, read as the reverse complement.
CCTGTAAAGATTTACAGCCTCGGAAACCCTGTACAGGATCGCTATGAGTCGGAACCGACTCCACGGCACACAACAACAACAACAACAAAGGCATATAGCATAACTGACAAATACATCCAAGCCAGATGGTATACAAATTTTTACAACCACTGAATGGCAAGCCCAAATAGTTTCACTCTTTGCAGACATGAGCTTGCTTTTTTGGCTTCTTCAGTCTCCTGTGTGCTTTAGTTCCCAATTCTAGACTTCATAATAAGGTGCTCTGGTAACAATGTTTGTATCTGACCATCCTTAAGTAGAACAGAGATTACTCCACAACAAGGCTTGGCTATTTTGAGAAAATATAAATGCAATTCTGAGATGTTTAAAAATGCATAGAATCCATCTGGATCCAGTTTAGGAGTCTGAAGTCCCTTAATCAAGCTAGCTAACTTGCTTAACCAAGTCTAACTGCTTCTCAGTCCAAATTTCCATCTTGATCCCCTAAGAAATCTGCATTTTCTTTTCAATTCTATTACATTTCCCCACTGCAAATAATATAGAACTCAAATCCTTAGCTTCTACTTATGTCAAAATCAATCTGCTGTCATATCCTTCAGCTACTTATCTTGACATAAAGGTCTCCTGAAGCTACCTGTGTGGCGCTGTGGGCTAATGCCTCAGACTGCAAAGTCATTTAAACTGCAAGGTCAGTGGTTCAAGCTCATTTAAACTGCAAGGTCAGTGGTTCAAGCTCACCACCTACTCCTTGAAAACCCTATACAGGGTTGCTATGGGTCAGAATTGACTCGACGGCACTTAACAACAACAACAAAGCTACTTGTGTTCTGGTAGCTCCCTCCCAAGGGTTTCTCCACCAGAGTTCTAGCAACCTGAATAGCCTTTATGGGCACCACGGCATCTCTGAATTTGTATGTAAGTATTGTATGCACAGACTTCTGGTGTGGTGCTTAGTATCAGCACTGGAGTGCAAACCACAATTTCAGCACTTCAAATCAACCAGCTGTTCCTTGGAAACCCTGTCCTGGGTCACTCACTATGAATTGGAACCATATGCATGTACATTTTTCTTCTGTTTGAATCTCTAGCTTTCATGAAATGTTGCAAGAGGTCCTGAACTCCATAATAAAAAGATTGTACTAAAACACCCAATATTCTAGAATCAGGGATCAATGCAAGATGACTAAGAATCCTCTCAATATGGCAGTTTTATCCTCCCATTATTGAAGTTATCCTTCTTACTACTGTTTAAAGAAATACACTTTAAACTCACATATAATTTGTCATATGTGTTTCAAAAGGTAGAAGACAAAAGATTCAGTTTAAGTATATGTTATTTCTTACTTCCTCAATTAAAAACACAGGGAAAAATATGTTTTTAAATGTATACTTAGGGATTTGGAATCTAAACAAGAGATCACTTCCTAATAAATATAAAGGAGAACTAGGGATTCTCAGCCCAATCATGTATCTTAATATCATTTCACTTCCATGGGAAATAAATAGAACAATGAATATATATCAACTCATATCACAGAAATTAATATGAAGTAACTATTCTCATAAACCTCCTGTGCATTTCTTGTGTTGTTGTTTTTTTTTTTTTCCTAGTACATTTGGAGTCCTGAATTTCTCAGGTAAAGCAAAAAGTCCAAGCAGAAAACTAAAATGGTATATAAGGTATACTATATACAAAATGTTTGAATTCCAAGCAGGACTCAAGAAACAGTGAGGAATGGAATCATTTTAAATAGATGGATGAAACCTGACATGAAATACAAAGATCCATTCCATAACTGTTTATTTTTATTATCTGTAATGATTCGCACTGGGTCACTGATCTATTCTCATACATAGGTTCCTAAGGCTTTGCTTTTTATAAGTCTCACTAAGATGGGGGTCATTCTATGGATAGCATTGTGGATAATGAGTATTCTGAAACACTTGATTGTGTTCATGAAGAACCTGTGCATAGACCAAGAGGCAATTGTTTGAACAGAACAAGGGAATACCAAGTGGTTTAAAATTAAGAAAGGTGCGCACCAGGGTTGTATTTTTTTCACCATACTTATTGAATCTATATGCTGAGCAAATAATCCAAGAACCTGGATTATATGAAGAAAAACATGGCATCAGGATTGGAGGAAGGCTCATTAACTACCTGTGACATGCAGATAATACAACCTGGCTTACAGAAAGTGAAGAGGATTTAAAATACTTACTGATGACGATCAAAGACACAGCCTTTTTTATGGATTGTATATCAATGTAAAGAAGACAAAAATCCTCACCAATGGACAAATAAACAACATCCATATCAATGGAGAAAAGACTGAAGTTGTCAAGGACTTCATTCTTCTTGGATCAACTATCTACACTCATGGAAGCAGCAGTCAAGAAATCAAACAACATATTGCATTAGGCAAATCTGCTGCACAAGACCTTTTTTGAGTGTTGAAAAGCAAAGATGTCAGCTTGAGGACTAATGTGTGCCTGACCCATGCCATAGTCTTTTCAATAACTTCATATGCAAGTGAAAGTTGGACAGTGAATAAGTAAGACTGTAGAAGATTTGATGCAGTTAAGTTATGGTGTTGGAGGAGAATATTAAAAGTACCATGGAGTTCCAAAAGAAGTACAGCTAGAGTGTTTATTGCAAGCCAGGATGGCCAGACTTCATCTCTCATACTTCAGATATATTATCAGGAGGGACTAGATACTGGAGAAGTGTATCATGTTTGGTAAAGTGGAAGGTCAGAGAAATAGAGGAAGACCTCCAACAAGATAGATTGGCACAGTGGTGACAGTAATGGGCTCAGGTGTAGCAAAGAGTGTGAGGTTGGCCCAGGATTGGGCAGTGTTCTGTTCTGTTGTGCACAGGGTCGCTATGAGTTAGTACCAACTTCATGGCACCTAACAACAACAAGAAGACAGAGGTCGGGGAGGGAAGAGAGAAATTCTCTGGGATGTTGTTGCTTACCCCTACTGAGTGTCAGGATTTGGCAAATTGACATACAGCAATTAGATGTACCTAAAGGAGCTCTGGTAGCTTAGTGGTTACGAATCGGCCTGCGAACCTTAAGGTCAGCGGTTCGAAACTACCAGCCACTCGCGGGAGAAAGATGAGGCTTTCTACTCCCGTAAGGATTTACACCCTCGGAAACCCTGTACAGGGTCGCTATGGGTCTGAACCGACTCGAAGGCACTTAACAACAACAACAACAATGGAGCCTATCACTGGGAAACAGAAAATACAAATAAAATTTTCCAAAGAGACTACTGTGAAGATAGAATTGAGTACTGGTGAAAGAAATTAACTCAATCAATTGTAAAGCTCTTGTCCTATTGAATGACAAAACGGTCCAGATGCAGAAAGATATAGTCATCATTGTTGTTGTTCTAAGTGCTGTTGAGTCGGTTCTGATTCATAGTAACCCTGTGTGGGGTTTCCAAGAAGTGGCTGGTGGGTTTGAATCGCTGACTTTATAGTCTGCAGTCAAGTGCTGATTCTACAGGACCACACCAGGAGTCCATGAAACAACTGAAATTAAATTCAGCATTCCTGAAAGGTTCCAGAACTTTATGCCAAAGGGTCAGCTATCTATTCCCATTACTTACATGGGCTTGCTTTAGAAAGAATGCTTTAAACATGCCACTGGTGACATAAAACACAGCAGGGATTATACAAATACTCAAAGCCACTCCTTCTTCCAATTTGAATGAAACGCTTGAGGAGGAATTTTACAAATTGTCTCCAGTGTCAATTAATTTTTAAAGGCAGTTACATGTTTTCATACTTATGGATTCTGACAATATGAAGAGTGAAGAAGGTGTGAATTCTTCTGATACCAACACTCATGGGAGGAGCAATTGAATGAGTTGACAGCAATGACAGCTGTAATTAAATTGAAATTAATATTTATTGTAAAGTCAAAGTCGCAAGAAAAGCCTATATTTATATTCAGTTCTAATGATACAAATAGACCCAGGCTTAGACAAGTGATGTCTAATTTCATCAGTGCTTTTCCTTCTTTCTTTCCCCATCATGGCCAGATAGCCTTCATTTTCTAAGGATGTCATAAAAATTGCTAACCATTCACTGTCGAATCGAATCTAATTCATGGAGACTCCATACATGTCAGTGTAGACCTGTGCTCCATAGGGTTTCCAACCACTGATTTTTTGAGAGTAGATTGCCAGTAACTCTGATGGAATTGAACCTCCAACTTTTAGCTTAGCAGCCAAGCAGGTTCATCCTTTGCACCACACAGGATTCTGATAAAGACAGCTACCTAGACTTAATGAGAGACTATGAGTTTCTTTTTCATAGGTTTAAGCTGTTTAATAGATGTTAGATTTTTGTCTTAAAGATTAATGTAAATTAATTCATAATTATTTTACATAATTGTAGACAGATGCAGACTTAAGAACTCCATTTCCCTGCCTTTGTGCCAAGAAAATGATTTAAACTCTTCTTTTCTTGGATTTAATATATTTAGAGAAAAAAGACTCTTGCACTAAAATTTTGCTTACATTTGACAATACGACTTTTCTCCTAATCAAGCCAAACTATAAAGCATGCCACAGGGTAGTAATGTTTGAAATAGCAAAATTGAAAATTGTCATTTTGTTCACAGGAAGTCAGCATAATGATTGGCTGGCCATCCTTACAGGCCTTTCTGATTTGACAAGGTCATTTTTATCTTCTGCTGCCATTCATATAAGCCAAAAAGGCTATGTGGTTACATAAATAAAAGTCAGACCAGGTTTTTTCCTAAAATACAAAAAAATTGAATGCTATATTGTGAAGGAGTCTTGATGTGACGCTGTAGGATAAGCGCTGACCACAAGGTCAGATGTTCATACTCACCTACCACTCCTTTACACGGTCGCTATGAGTCCGAATGCCTGGCAGCATCTCCCAACAACAATGAAGTATTGTGAAAGCAAGAATGCAGGGCACAGGAAGTGATCTACTTCAGTGTTAGTTGCTAGCAAAGCCTCCTTATTTAGAGTGATGCCTCCTTTATATGCATATAAAATTCTTGTCTGTTTCTTTAATAAGAGAACATTTCAAGTAATATGCCACAGTATTAAAATAATTTTACTTTTATTCAGATGACCCTTTCCATTGTACTGCCCCTCCTTAAGGTCCGATTAAAATCCTCTCCAATCTTAGTATAAACCAGTGGTCTCTAGAAGATTTTTTAAATTCTCTAACCAGATGTCTCTTGAGAGCCTCAGGTTTAATTCTGATGTCTTTGCACTGTATTTCATATATTTTTGCCGTTAGGTGTCATAGAATCAGTTCCAACTCACAGAGATGCCGTATAGGCCATCCAAAGCCTAGATATTTACGGAAGCAGAAAGCCTCATCTTTCTCCCATAGAATGGCTGGTGGTTTTGAACTGCTGAAATTATGGTTAGCAGTTCAGTGCTTACCCTACAGATCCACCAGCATTCTCATTTCAATCTAGGGCTAGGAATATTAATAACTTATTCATTTCATGAACGAATCTCAATCAACAATTGTAAAATAATAAAAACAGAATGCATTCATAGCATACTATGAAAAGCCAGTGATAAAAATACTTGTCCCCTGACTTAGAAATAGCTTCTGAAATCAGATGGAGAAAAATGAATTGAGCAGCTTAAGGGAAGTTGGACAGATAGATAACCATTATTTTTTTATGGCACTTTAAAATTTCAAAAGCATTGGACAGACACATTTTCTCATTTTTTTGTAAAACTAACTAATGAATATCACCATAAGATTTCATCAGATCTACCGGAGTGTGGTTCTTCTTTTGAACTGAAAACCTTGGGCTGACAGTTAGAGTGGGCAACAGAGTTGGAAGTCTCACAATGGTTGCAGGCTCAAAGCGTAAAATCTCCCATTTACTTAAGATTTCCGCATTGGTCATTCTGGGCACACTCATAATCACAACAAAATGAAGACTCTATAATTACAGATTTTTTCCCCTAAAATATGAATAGATATTTTAGTCTAAATCTTATTAAGGCATTCACAATGACAAGTTAGTTGTAATTAAAATTCTGGATATATCTATAAGTTTCAAAACCTTCATTTATGTGAGAAATTAAGGAATTAATAAAAACTTTGAATAACAACTGTTCAGCATATTATTTTATATATATCATATGCTTTAATAACATCAAACATTTGGATTTAAAGAGAAATATTCAATTTTCCATATGTTTCCAAATATCCAGATGTTTAGCATCATGCCTAGGTGGAATTATATAGAAGAAGTAATAGAGAAATCTATAAAATAAAATAAAATACCTGAATCATTCTTCCTGCTAAACCATTTAAATTTTTTTTTAAAAAAAGCTAATTTTAATTCTTTAAGAAAATAAGCAAATTCTCTGATCATATCAGTGGCTGCCCAATCACACACTATATATATATCTCATTTTCATATCCAAATAAAAGACCCCTGCACCAAAATACCTGGGGCAGAAACTGATGAATTTTAAGAAGAGTTGATGCATAATAAGAGTTTATCTTAAAAAGATGATTTTGTATACATTTATAAGTGGAATGATTACTACCCAGGATGGATTAAAACCAGGGAGTATTTCTGTTGTGAATATATTTTGTTGTAATTTCATCCTTTCTTTTTTTCCCAGGTCCATAGCATAAGGAGGTACAGTCAGACACTGTGTGTGAGAATCATTAGTTCACATGTAAAAAGTCTCATCTAGGAAGTACTTGAATACTAGCGGGACCATAGTTGTTGGCAAGTACCATCACGTCAGTTTCAACCCGTAGCGACCCTGTTTTAGGGTCTCCAAGGAGTGGCTGGTGAGCTTGAATCGCCGACCCTGTGGTTCAAGCTGACTTTGCCATCCAGCGCATTAACCCATAGTGCCACACCAGACTTCCCAGCAGAGAGTTGTTGTTGTTGTTGTTATGTGCCGTGGAGTCGGTTCCGACTCATAGCGACCCTGTATAGGGTTTCCGAGGCTGTAAATCTTTACGGGAGCAGAAAGCCTTATCTTTCTCCCGCGGAACATCTGGTAGTTTCGAACTGCTGACCTTGCGGTTCGCAGCCCGATTCATAACCATTACGCTAGTGCCACACCAGACTTCCCAGCAGAGAGTAGGTGCCTGCAAATCCAGAAATATTAACAACTTGACCCTTTACAAGCAAACATTTCTTGACTCCTGGCTTAACTCAATAATATTTAACTAGTTGGAGGATTTTGTTTATTATGAAAATAACCCTGAGAATACAAAAAGAGAGGGGATCTATGTAATGATAAACTATTAATTGACAATATAGAAAACCCACAAATCATTCCTACGTAATCTTCCAGAGTTATTGCTCATAGTTTGCTTTGTATGAAAAATTGAGTCCTAGAAAATAATACATTAAAAAGTTAAAAGTGAACTTCCACCCCTATTTGATCAGCTTCATTCATCTATAAGCTCTTTTCTTTTTCTCTTTCTCCTTTCCACAATATGGGAACATATTTGAGATTTATGTGTAAAGCTTTGGCAGCCTTTTAAATTTTACTTGGATTGGGAAATAAATCAAATTTGGGGCTCTCTGCTTTCTACAAAGAAGTTATTTGTGACCTGGGTAAGTACTGAGCTAGAGGATGGTAGGAACAGGGTATTTCGATTAGACTATGTTAGCTATATATGATTTACATTATTCCATACTGTGGCATCTTGTTTTTTCTTTAATGTATGATCACTTAATCTGATGTTTAGTCTTCTGTGCATTTTGTCAACATTTCGTGCTAGACTTTGTTGTTATTGATACATGATGTCCAGTCGTTTCCAACTCATAGAGACCCTAGAGAAGGTTTCCAAGGAGCAGCTGGTGGGTTTGAAGTGCTGACTTTGCAGTTAGCTGTCCAGTGCTTACCCCATAGCACCACACCAGGACCTCATGGCTGTCTAAATCCTTATGGAGTCCTGGTGCAGGTCTGTGGGTTTATGCACTGGACTTCAAAGATGGTTTGAACTGCAAGGTCAGTGGTTCAAGCGCATCAGCTGCTCTTCAGAAATCACATACAGGGTTGCTGTGGGTCGGAACTGACTCGACGGCACTTAATAGCAACAGCAAATCTTTATGACGGGGAAAAAAAAAGAGAGAAATATATCTTTTTTATGAGAGTTTTTCTATCACCAATAAATTTATGGAGATAGAAAGATGCTTCAAGCAAAGAAAAATTCAAAATATTCAGGGCAGTGGCAAGACTTGCAGCCAGGAAGTGAGACCATTAATTCTACTTCTGAATTTACCTGACCTTGAACAAACCACAGCACCTCTCTCTGGCCCTCAATTTCCTCATCTATCAAATGGGAGACTGAATTGGCTGAGGTTTCTTCCAACTTTAAAACCCTGGAGTTGTAATAATTACCTTCAGTAATTAATTTATGGTAATACAATTAGCCTAATCATCACTGGAAAAGATCTTTTTTCATCTCAAAAGCTAGCCAGAGATTATAGATATGATCATTGTTCTTAATTTTTTCCTTTAAAATTTGATAGATATAATTAATCTGGAGTCAAGAGAACTAGAATCTCTTTCCCACTTCCAATAACCAGACGCCTGTCCCTGGTTAGTGGAAGACACTCTGGTCTTCTATAGAGAGTGATAATACTTTTTCTATTGACCTCACCAGATCCTAGGAATATATATACACTAAGAACTCACAGTATGAAATAGGCAAAACATAGGATCTGTAAATGTAAGATATATTCATCTCACTAGCAATTATGCAAATCTGAATTAGTCAATCATTCACCTATAAATAAAAAGAAAGACATATGTACATACATGTGCATTTAGACTAATACGATTTGTTGTTGTTGTTAAGTGATGTCAAGTTTGTTCCGACTCATGTGACCCTGTATAGGATTTCCGAGGAGCAGCTGGTGAGTTTGAACCCAGAACCTTGCAGTTCAAGCCAACCTTGCATTCCAGGGCATTTACCTACAATGCCACACATATATAAACATTATCTATACAGATATATGGAAACTGATTCTGTATTGGGAAACAGTCTCAAAATTTGAAATTCCTGAGTTTCACACCCCTGGTTCTCTGGCAGATTTGTGTCAGTGGTCTACTGAATAACTCACTTCTCCAAAGGCCACAAATAATAGTGTAAGTATCTGATGTTTCACACAATAGATTTACTCTAGAACACTTGGATAGTCTAAGAAACATCTTAATAAATGTGTAATGTTGTTGTTAACTACCTTTGAGTCACTTCTAACTCATAATAACACTGTATAGGACTCACAAGGAATGGGTGGTGAATTTGAACCACCGATCTTACTTATCACAGAGCCCAGGACTTATCCTACAGCTCCACACCAGGACTCCAAATGCATGATGTTGTTGTTCTTGTAGTTAAATGCCATCAAGTTGGTTCCGACTCATAGCAATCCTGTATAGGGTTTCTGAGGAGCAGCTGGAGAGCTTGAACCACCAACCTTGAGGTTCAGACCGACTTTGCAGTCCAGCACATTAATCCACAGCACCACACCAGGATAATGTTATTGCTATTGTTGTTGTTGTTGTTGTTATGTGCCGTGGAGTCGGTTCCGACTCATAGCGACCCTGCACAGAGTTTCCGAGGCTGTTAATCTTTACGGGAGCAGAACGCCTCATCTTTCTCCCGAGGAACCGCTGGTAGTTTCGAACTGCTGACCTTACGGTTCGCAACCCGATTCGTAACCACTACGCTAAGTGACATCAAGTCAGTTCTGACCTATAGTGATCCTGTATAGGGTTTCTGAAGAGAAGCTGGTGAGCTTGAACCACAGACCTTGCAGTTAACCCACAGCACCACATGAGGGCTCATTATTTAAGGAAATCCTGTGCTCGATCTTTTTGTAAACAAAAGAATCCTTTATGGTATTAGTGACCATCCCCAAACTTATCTGTTTTGTAAACTGCCTTTATACACTGGATACCCTTGAAAGAAATTTGTCTGTTCCTTTTTTCATGATATGGGCAAAACAACTAATACAATATTTGTTGCTACTGTTAAGTGTCATGGAGTTGGTTCCCACTCATAGCGAACCTGTTTAGGGATTCTGAGGAGCGACTGGTTTGAAACATTGACTTTTGGTTAGCAGTTCAATGTTTATTATCCTTCATCACCACACCAGGACTCCATGATAAATATTGCAAGTGTTTAATTCATCATTAGAGTAATTTAATCTCTAGGGAAAAGATGCTCAACCAAAATAACAAAACATGTTAGCATTTCAACTACTACTAAATAAATAATAATGGTAATTCTTACATTATCAAATACTTCACTCTTCAATGTAGTGCCAGAATTTCTATTTTAACAAAGAAGTTGTATTTTTGTTGTTTTTAAATGCCTTCCAATCAGTTTGGACTCATAGCGATCCTAAGCTCAACAGAATAACACTGTAGAGATGTCTTTTGCAGATTTGCCCAGTATAGTGTGTCCTTGATGTCTTGATTGCCGCTTCCATTGAGTGTTGATTGTGGATCCTTTGACAACTGCATTCTTTTCTCCATTTATCATGCTTTTTAATATTAGTCAGTTTGTGAGGATTTTCATTTTCTTTACATTGGTGGTGGTGTGCTGTAGAGTCAGTTTCCGAGGCTATAAATCTTTATGGGAGCAGAAAGCCTTGTCTTTCTCCTGCAGAATGGAGGGTAGTTTGAAACTGCTGACCTTGAGGTTATCACCCTGATTGATAACCACTATGTTACCAGAGCTCCTTTCTTTACATTAAGGTACAATCAATACTGAAGGCTGTAGTATTTGATCTTCAATAAGTATTTCAACGTCTCTTCACTTCCAACAAGCAAGGTTGTGCTATTTGCATTTCACAGGTTGTTAATGAGTTTTCCTTCCATTCTGATGCCATTTTCTTCTTCATAGAATCCATTTTCTCAAATTATTTGCTCAGCATACAGATTGAATCAGTATGGTGAGAGGGTAAAACCCTGGCACACATTTTTTGTGATTTTTAAACCATTCAGTATATCTCCTTGTTTTGCTCGAACAACTGCCTCTTGGTCTATGTACAGGTTCACCATAAACACAATTAAGTGTTCTGGATACCCATTCTTCACAATGTTATTCATAGATTGCTATGACCCACAGAGTCAAATGTCTTTCCATAGTCAATAAAGCACATGCGATGTGATGCTACAGTACAAGCACTGGACAGTTGCTCCTCAGAAAATCTATACAGGATTGCTATGAGTCAGAATTGACAACAGAACTTAACAACAACAAACATCTTTCTAATATTTTTAACTTTCTGCCAAGATCCATCTGGCATCGGCAATGATATCCCTTGTTCTATATTCTCTTCTGAATATGGCTTGAATTTCTGGCAGCTCCCTGTTGAGTTATCCTCAGAAAACTTTTACTTGTGTGTGATATTGAGGTAATGTTCAAATATTTCCACATTTTAGTGAGTCATCTTTGGAATGGTCACAAATATAAATCTCTTCTAAATGGTTGGCCAGGTAGATGTAACCCCAATTTCCTGGGATAGACGAGTGAGAGCCTCCAGTGCTTCAGCAGTTTGTTGAAGTATTTCAGTTTGCCTTCTGGCAATTTCTGGAGCCAGATTTTCTGCCAACACCTTCAGTGCAGCTTGGGCTTCTTGTTTACTGCTATTAGTTCTTGATCATATTCTGCCTCTTGAAATAGTTGATTTTTGGTACAGTGACTCTGTGTATTCCTTCACTCTTAATTTGGATGCTTCCTGCATTATTCAATATTTTACCCATTGAATTCTGCAGTATTACAATTTGAGGCTTGATTTTTTTACTTCAGTTCTTTCAACTTGAGAAATGCTAAATGTTTTCTTCTTTTTTGGTTTTCTTACTCCAGGTCTTTGCACAGCTCATTAAAATAATTTTCTTCTCCATCTGCTCTTTGAAATGTTCTGTTCAGATCTTTTACTTCCTCATTTGATCCAGTCACTTTAGCTTCTCTATGATCAAGAGCAAGATTCAGAGTCTCTTCTGATATCTGTTTTGGTCTTTAAAAAAGCCTTTTGCTTTCTTCCTGTATGATGATATTGATTTTATCCCACAGTTCTTTGGTTTTCAGTCATTAGTGTCTAATGTATCAAATATGTTCTTAAGATGGTTTCTAAATTCAGGTGGGATGTATTCAAGGTCTTATTTGGCTCTCTTGACTGTTTTCATTTTCATCAGCTTAAGCCTAAACTTGTGTGTGAACAACTGATGGTGTGTTCCATAGTCAGCTCCAGGCTTTGTTTAGGTTATTGATATTGAGCTTCTGCATTGTCTTATCCCACAGATGCAGTCAATTTTATCCCTGTGTATTCTTTATGGTAAGGTTCAGCTATATAGTCACCTTTGATGTTGTAGAAAAAGGGTACTTGAAATTAATGTCATTCATCTTGGAAAATTCTACCATGTTATCTCTAGCATCGTTTCTAACACCAAGGCCATGTTTTCTACCTATAGATCCTTCTACTTAGTTTACAAATTCTGCATTCAAATCATAAATTGCATGTTTGCTCAATTTCAGATTGAAGTAGTAGAATTCTTCAATTTCAAAAGCAGTGGCTTTAGTGGCTGGTAAGTAAATATGAATAATAATCACATCAACTGGTATCCTTGTAGGGGTATGGCTATTATCTTATCAAAGATAACACTGTGTTTCTAGATAGATCTTGAAATGTTATTTTTGGCACTGAGCACAATGACATTCCTCTTCAATTTTTCATTCCCATCATAGTGATAACCTGTATGATGGGCAGATTCAAAATGACCAATACCAGCCCATTTCAACTCACCAAATGCCTAGGATAGCAATCTTTTTGCATTCCATTTCATTTTTCACAACTTCCAATTTTCCTAGATTCATACTTTGTATATTCCATGTTCTGGTCATTAGAATGTATTTGTGTGCAGCTCTTTCTTCTTGTCTGCGTTATGCCCATCAGCAACTGAAAGCTTGCTCCCGTCACGTCATTAAAGTCTTCTGGCACTATGTCTGACAATGCTTCACTGTTGTTCATTAGATTTTTAGTAGCTAACCATTGAGAAGTGGTCTGCTTCTCATGCTTCCTAATCTGCCTTAGCCTGGAAGCTCAGCTGAAACCTGTCCACCATGAGCACTCCTGTGGTCTTTGAATTATTAATGGTATAACTTTCAGCAACATACATTCACAACAGCATAAGAAGCAGAGAGATGCATGTAAGAAATACATTGTAGTAGTTAGAAATTCAGAATGGTACTATTCAGGAAAAATACCATAATATAGAGGCTTTATGATCCCTTGACTTCACACCAAAAGCTATACATCATTACTATTTGAAAAAATAATTGTAGCGATGATTACAGAAAATGGCTTTGTGAAAAATTTGGAAGCTAACTGATAGGTATTAAAGACTATGGTAGCGTAGTGGTTACGAATCGGGCTGCGAACCTTAAGGTCAGCGGTTCAAAACTACCAGCCGCTCCGCGGGAGAAAGATGAGGCTTTCTACTCCCGTAAAGATTTACACCCTCGGAAACCCTGTACAGGGTCGCTATGGGTCGGACCCGACTCGATGGCACTTAACAACAACAACAACAGTCTTCAATATGGATTATACCTCAACATAAAATAAACACATATACTCACAACTAGGCCAATAAACAACATCATGGTAAATGAAGAAACAAGATTGTCAAGGATTTGGATAGACAAATCACCACCTATAAATACAACAGTCAGGAAATCAATGACATATTGCAGTGATCAAATCTGTTGCAAAAAAAAAAAAAATCTCTTTAAAGTGTTAAAGAGCAAAGATGTCACTTTGAAGCTGAATATGCACCTGAGCTAAGACAATGTATTTCAGTTGCCTCATATGCATGTGAAAGCTGGACAATGAATATGAAAGATCAAAGACGAATTGCCTTTCAATTATGGTGTTGGTGAAAAATATTAAACATACCATGGACTGCCAGAAGAATGAAAAAGTATTTCTTAGACGAAGTATAGCCAGAATGCTCCTTGGAGAGGAACATGGTGAGTTTCTCCTAATGGCTTTTAGATATGTTGTTAGTAGTGAACAGACCTTGGAGAAGGTCAGCAAAAAAAGAAAAAGAAGAAGACCCTCAATGAGATGGATTGGCTCAGTGGTTGCACTAAAGGTCTCAAACACAGCACAAGTGTGAGGGTGGCACATTGCCAGGCAGTGTTGTGTTATTCTCTAATTGCTATGAGTCAGAACAAAGTTGATGACACCTACTAACAGCAAAGTTGTTGAACATAGTTCCTCTGTGCCACACCTTGCACTAAGAACGGAATCCTCATGCTAGGACACAGGTGGTCTTCAAGCCTGTCTAAAGTCAGGATCCCCTGTAGACATCTTACAGACCACCTCCATCCTAGTTAGGAGGGTCCCATTCTTAGTGCAAGCTGGAGGCCCAGAGGAGCTATGTTCAACAACTTTGTTGTTGTTAGGTGTCGTCTATACTTTTCTTCCTAGATTGAGACCCAGCTTCTCAAGTTCCTGGGAAATATTTCAATGAAGCTATTTAATCCAAAATAAATCGGATATTCTTAACTAAAAGGACATACACCAATGGATATGATGACTCACTGAGCTATAGATATCTTAATATAGTAGAAAACATTCGCAGAGTGGTACTTAATGACTGTGGGTAATGGAATGACTCGAGAAACATCAAGAAGACTTATTAATGAAAAATTACATTGTATCAATTTGAAGAGGACTAAATGATTTGTAATAATAATAGAAAAAATAGACTACAGCATAATCTTAAAAAATAAACTCTGAAATAATCTTTAAGTAATGGCTTGTTCTTTCCCATTAAGGCTAAATGGATCAAAACCACATGCTCTCCTTTAGTTTGATATAATTAAATGATAACACAGTGTTTTTTTTTTTTTAATAAAAATCTTCTTATAGTCATACCACCGACACAAATCTCTCCTCAAAAGTATCTTGAGTCCCGCTTCTGTGCCTATCACTAATAGCCAGGATCAAAAATAATGCCCCCGCCTTCGTTGTTCTCCTCTTGTTACTATAGAAATACAGACTTCAAATTAAAAGTGAGTGGGCCATCTAGTTCTTTTTTCTGTCATCACATAAAGCTTTCATGGCATGCCTCACCCTCGAAAAAATTCTCAATTTTCTCTATTTATGTACTCATTAATTAGGAAACATCTAGTGTTTGATGTGCATGGTATTAATTTTTTCCAGATCATTGTTGCTAGGTTATCAGGGGTGGGAGAGTAAGGGAGGATAAATCAGTAATATATGTCTTGGGAAAGGGAAGGCAATTTTCAATAAGGAGGCGGTCAGCAAAAAAATGATCAAGGCAAAGGAAGGCGCGTCGAGAGGAGAACAAGTGCTACAGGTATCAGAGGTAAATACTATTCCATATACAGTCCTGCAATAACAGTACAAATCATCATCTAAAAGTGGATACAGAGATCGACATGGAAGCTAAACAGTTGTGGGACGTGAATGGGACTATATCACAAACATATATATCTATAGGTTTGACTGTGGATTTTTCTACTTATGTATTTACACGTACTGCAAATACACACATGGACATAGTGCAGCACAGAGGGGAAATTTATGAAAACTTTGAGCCATATCCTAATACCTTGAGGGAAATAATAATGTCCTGGGGGACTCAGGACCATAGTTGGGGAACACAAGGTCAATGGTCAATTGATATAACATAGTCAAAGATAAAATGTTCTACATTCTACTTTGGTGAGCAGTGACTATGGTCTTAAAAGCTTGTTAGGGGTCCTCTAACGAACAAATATTATTCTCCCCCATTCAGAACAATGTTGTTGTTGTTGTTAAGTGCCATCGAGTCAATTCTGACCCATAGAGACCCTGTATAGGGTTTCCAAGGAACAGCTGGTGAGCTTGAACCACCGACCTTGCAGTTCAAACAACTTTGCAATCTGACGCATTAGTCCACAATGCCACACCAGGACTCCTCAGAGCAAAGTAGTGAAGAAAATCAAATGTGCATGGAACAATTGGTTGTAAGGACTAATGGGCCATTCGAACCTCAGCCTCCATGACTCTGAGACCAGAAGGGCAAGATGATGCCTGGCTACCACTACAAACTGCTGAAAAAAGGGATCACATTTAAAGGTCCTGAATAGAGTGAGAAAAACGAAAACAGAACTCAAAATCATTCAAAAAGACCAGGGTCACTGATTAGACAGAGACTGAAACAATGGCAGTTAGTTGCCCTTTAAGCCTGGAAATGAACCCACCCCAAGACTCAATTTTAAGCCAAAGAACAGACAGGTTCTATAAGGTGAAAAGTAACACTAAGAAGGTATGCACAGATAGGTCTATAAGGTGAAAAGTAACACTAAGAAAGTATGTACTCCTTAGAATGATCAGCCACTGGAGATCAAAGGACAGTGTTTTCCTGTGGACAAAATTCAGAAGGCAGGAAGAGATAGGAAAAGAGGACTGGGCCTGGGACACACAAGGAGGAAATGGACTGAGTGGTGTTACACTATTGTTACATGCTGTTGAATTGGTTCCGACGCACAGCGACCCTGTAAAGGATTTCCAAGGTGCAGCTGGTGAGTTTGAGCCACCTACCTTGGGATTCAAACGACCTTGTAGTACAGTGTCTATCCTACACTGCAACATATTATGAGGATTCAAATCAAAGGCATAAAATAAAATGTGTACAAATTGTTGACCAGAAAACGGATTTGTCCTGTAAATCTTCACCCAATGACAATAAAAAGTAAAAATAAACAAAAAACAGTCCTCATTAATTATTGCAGATTCAACGATTGTCAAGGTCAAAAGAAACATTAAAGCCTATCTAGTCCAGCCCCCTCTTTACCACTGATTTCTTCTGTAATGTCCCTTCATGGTACCTCTAGGGTAGTTTGTATTATTGGCTAACACACCATTTTACATCTTATATATGTCGCACTATGACTTAGAAACATTTTACCTGTGCCAAACCTAATTTTGTTGTTAAGTGCCGTCGAGTCGTTTCCGACCCATAGCGACCCTGTACAGGGTTTCCGAGGGTGTAAATCCTTACGGGAGTAGAAAGCCTCATCTTTTTCCCGCGGAGCGGCTGGTAGTTTCGAACCGCTGACCTTAAGGTTCGCAGCCCGATTCGTAACCACTTCGCTACCAGAGCTCCTCCGCGGGAGAAAGATGAGGCTTTCTACTCCCGTAAAGATTTACACCCTCGGAAACCCTGTACAGGGTCGCTATGGGTCGGAACCGACTCTACGGCACTTAACAACAACAACAACAACAAACCTAATTTTTGTCTTTTATCTGTCATTCATCCCAAGTTTACCCTCAGATCCTGCCTAAATTAACTTACTTCCTTTTCTTTATAAATATTCTTTATATGTTTAAGCATAGGAACTATGTCTCCTGTCTCCTCCTTTTCAGGCTCTATCTACATTTACTAAATGAGATGGCTAAGTGTTTTTGTTTTCATTTCTTTTCACCATGCAGCCAGCGATCCTGTGACTATGATGCAATTTACCTATAAAGAGCTGGGTACAAGAGATGAGAATAGTACTCTCAATGTATTCTCCCCCAAACTTAGAAGGAGGAGGCCATCCCTTCCGTCTTTTAGGTTTGCCTCACCTTTATTTGTTGTTGTTGTTGCTAAATGCCATGAAGTCATTTCCGATCCATAACAACCCTGTATAAGACTTCCAAGGAGTAGCTGGTGAGCTTGAACTGCCAACCTTGTGGTTAAAACTGAGTTTGCAACCAGCACATTCACTTGCAGTGCCAAATCATAGAAGCTCTGAGCTAGTGGTGACCAACACTGAGCTTAACATCTACTAATACTCCTGGTCATTTCTTTTTCACATAGCAGTCTATCCTGATGGGTTTTTGCCCATTCTATTACTGATCTTTTGTAAACTCAATTTCAAGACTTTAGAATTTTCATGTTAAAATGCAAATTTCATCAAACCAGATTTAAAGAAGGGTTCCAGCTAGTCAATCAATATTAGTGGGGGCTGAATAATGTGACCCTGAGTCATCATAGCCTCTGCTGGTTTCATGCCATCTACAAATTTCAGAAACATTCATCCAGGTTGATTAAAGTGTTAATCAAGAGAGGATAGGACCCCTGTGGCATGTCACTAAAACCTGTTCTCTCCACATAGACACTGTCATATTAATCGAATCCTTTGAACTCTCTCCTTTACTTATTAGCCTACCTGTCTTCCTTCCTTCTAGTTCACATCTACTGTATTATCTTTAATCTGAGGCCATTTCTACTTTCTGATCTAAAAATACCCAATTTATCCTTATAATGTCAATAGCTACTACTTGCTGAGCTCGTATTTAATACAACCATCCTTTGAGTCACTTTCTATTATTATCCCCATTTTTCAGATTAAAACAAAAACAAAAACAAAACTCTTTAAATTAGAAGTAAAAATTTTTCTCACATAGATCAGCCAATATGCTTTGGATAGGGATATGAAACTAGAATTATTAACTCTAAAATCCATTCTCTTTACTGCTCTGATAGAGGCATTGCATGATGACGTGTACTACAACAGTGCAAAACTCCTCTATGTCTTTCCAAATATTACTATCTCTGAAATGCCTTTCTCAGACTGACCATGTAGAAATATCTTCATCCTTGCTCTCCTTCTTGTACACCACCTCTGAGATACTACAACTGCCCTCTTCGCACTGTTTGTCACTGTGGTTTACTAACTTGTCTTTCCTTCCAGAGTATGCTCTCGAGACCAGCTCTTCAACCACTCATCTTTGCTTTCCTAGAGATTAACACAGTGCTCGACTCTTGGAAGGACAAAATGGTTGTTGATTGAGTAATAGTAATGCATATTGACAGTGATTCCTATATCTCTTGGCCATTCTCTTTTTATCATCTGGTCAAGGTGACTTGAACTTACTTAGTGCGGCTTAAAGGGCAACTTAAAAATTTACACGGCCTTCACTTACTGATCAGTTCTGCTCTGCCTGTGCCTTTACAAATATTTGTTCTACCAAGACCAAGTTGAAATTTTGGGAGGTTTTTTTGTGTGGGTTTCTGTTTGTTCCTGGCAGAGGACATAGAGGAAGGACAGGAATGGAGACAGTCTGCTTTCAGTATTGTGCCCTCAGCTGATTGAAGCAGGCTCATCCATTCCTTGATTTTGTTCTTGATTTAACTCAGGGGTGGGTTGCATAAGGCCTGCAAAACCATCTGGTCTGACTCTAACAAGGCAACTGCAGTTCCAGCCATTACATTGTTGTTGTTGTTGTTATGTGCCATCGAGTCGGTTCCGACCCATAGCGACCATTACATTAGGGGGAGCTAATTCAATGTTTGACCAAACATAGCAGACTAATTTTCAAGTTGATAATTTTGTATGGCCCATGAATGACATTATAAATTTTGGCAGAAAAAAAGGTTCTGCAGCCCTGTTATAACTAAAGGAATCTGAGAACTTTTCAAAAGCTCAACTCAAACTTATTTAACTAACAACCCTATCCTGCTGTTACTGCCATTGAACCAGTTCTGACTCATAGCAACCCTATGTACAACCCTATGTACAACCCTATGTACAACGGAACAAGACACTGCCTGCTCCTGCTCCAGACGCACCTTAGTTATGATGTTGGAGCCCATTAGTGCAGCTAATGAGTCAGTCCATCTCATTGAGGGTCTTCCTCTTGTTCTTTGACCCTCTACTTTACCAAAGATGATATCCTTCTCCAGGGACAGCGTGTTCCTGATAACATGTCCAAAGTACAAGAGATGAAACCTCACTATCCCAGCTTCTAAGGAACATTCTGACTATATTTCTTTCAATTCAGATTCGTTGGTTCTTCTGACAATTCATGGTAATGTCAACATTCTTTGCCAACACCATAATTTATATGCATCACTTCTTCAGTCTTCTTTATCCATCGTCCAGCGTTCTTGTGTATAAGGCGATTGAAATACCATGGCTTGGGCCAGATGCACCTTAGACCTCAAAGTGACAATTTAACTTTACTCTTTAACACTTTCAGGAGATCATTTGCAGATGTGCCTAATGCAACACATCATTTGGTTTCTTGACTACGGCTTCTTCCATGAGTGTTGGTTACAGTGTGTTGCTGGAAAAGGCTCTGCTTTTCATCCCAGAACAGGCCAGGGATGCTCTTACTCCTATACTGTCCACTAGGTCTACTCTTTTGTATCAAAGTAAGTATGTTAAAAAAAAAAATGTATGATTTCAAAAGCATATTTCCTTTTCTGCCTTTAAGCATAATAATATTTTTATCTTCAATTTATTGTTGTTGTTGTTAAGTGCCATTGAGTCAGTTCCAACCATAGTGACCCTGTATAGGGTTTCCAAGGAGCAGCTGGTGAGCTTAAAAACCAACAGTAGGTTTGTTTTGTCTTATATTTTAGGCATGTATATATATAATCTTCATTGTAGACATTAAATCACTAGTAAAAGCCATGAGAAATTAACTTTTGCTTAATTTCTTTTTTCTAGTTTGTTTCTTATTTATGTACATGTATCCACATATAGACTGAGAAGTTAGGGTGACTCTCTATATGAGGGGGCTTCTAAAAGCTCATGGAAAAGTGGAATGAAAAGGTAATGGAACCTTCCCATGAACTTTCTGAAACCCCCTTGTGAAAGGGAAGGCAATATACAATAAGAAGGAGGTCAGCCAAAAATGAAGGAGGCGGGAGTAGACGTTGTGAGGAGTTCAACAGTTACAGACACCAGAGGTCAATCCTGTTACATACACAATCCTGCAATAGTGGTGATCTATGGGCAGAAGCACATAGCTATGCAGATGAACAGGTCTGCGAAGAGTGTGTAGAGTGGGAGTGCATGCTCCAATATATATAGCTTTGACCGAAGATATTTGTAAAAGAGTATTTACCTTTATTCCAAATATATTTATGAATGTGGTGGATCATATAGGGAGCAAAGTTGCAGGAACTGTTTAGACAGAGCCAAACACCTGAAGGGATTGAGTTGCTGGAACTGGAACCTCAGGACCACAATAACCAAAGTCAATTGACATAACACGGTCCACAAAGACACTGTTCTACATCCTACTCTGGTGAGAAGTGACTGGGGTAGTAAAAGTTGGTGAACAGCCATCTAAGGCATAACTATTGGTGTCTCCGTGTTTGGAGGAAAGACGAGTGATGGAAATCTAAGCCATATGGAAACAATTAGTCCAGTGGGACCAATGCCCACATTAGTATCAGTTTTCATGACTCTGAGACCAGAAGAACTAGATGCTACCACAAGCAACTGCTCTTAAAGGTATCATATTAGAAGGTCCTAGACACAGTGGGAGAAAAATGTAGAACAAAATTCAAAATCCTAAAAGAGACCAGACTTACGGATCTAACAGAGACGGGTGGAACCCCAAGACCGAAGGCCCCTTGTCACCCACTTCAGGTTTGGCTCAATTTTCAGCCAAACAATAGGACTAAAGCAGAAACAGTAGCATTAGTGAGGTCTTCACACTTAAGAATATTCAACCATTTGAGATCAAAAGGGCAGCATTTACCCAAGGACAAAGTTCAGAAGGGTTAGAAAAGAAGAAGGAATGGAACTAGGAAACTCAGGGAAGGAGTGGGATGCCTGATTTTACATTGAGGAACTGTCTTGAATGAGAAGAAACAAAGTGTATGATTTGTTGAACAAAACTGATGATTTGCTCTGCAAACCTTTACCCAATTCACAATAAAAAGTTTTAAAAAATTACCTAAATTACCAAGATGAATGAGGATGATTTGTGGGTTGTTTTTTTTTTTTTTTTGGCTTTAAATCAGTTAATTAACTGTCTTGATTATGTATTACATCAGCAGTATTTAGAAAAAAAACAAAAACATGTAAACATTTGGAAATGTATCTATAGAATTGTGCTGAATTTTCCCTTCTCTGAAGTTTTCCAAATTAATTATGACTTGAAATTTGATAAGCAAACATTTCCTTTCCATTATACATTTCTTATAAACAGCTTGACTCTTTCACTGAAAACAACAATAAAAACTTCTTTCGTTACTATCTTTTTTTTTTTTTTTTAATTTTTCATACTAAGATCAGAATATTGTATTTCTCATCTATCCAACAATCCTCCTGTAAGACGTAACTTTACCTCTGGTCCTGAGATGTCTACATCACAGATGGTTTGGAATGGTAGCAAGCATCATGTAGTAAGTTATAGATTTTATTTAAAAAAAAAAACAACACAAAAAACAAAGTTCTTCAAATATCTGGTGTCTTGCATGATTCTTTGACCATGTGGCTGTGCTCTAATTCCTATGTGGCTCCAGTGTCTCCATGTTGAGAGTAGCTTCTTGTTTTTAAGCTTTCATCATATACTCGTATACCTCCCTATTTTCATACATGTACTACCAACCATCTGATGGACTGGTTTCTTACTTTTTTCTCACTATCTTTGCCTCAATGATTTATTTCTTTAAGTCTCTGACCCAGGAATGATCATTTCCATCTTCTGCTTCTTTATCATGAACCACCCCTCACCCCAAATCCCAAGTTCTCAAGGCTCCAAGGCTTGTATCTTAGGATAAAAGAAGACATAAACTTTATCTCCAGCTTAATCATTGTGAATAGAATATGCTGTCCATTGGGAGAGTTGAGTTTTATAATAGCATACAAAGCAGACTGAGTGTTTCCTCCAATGACCTTCCTCTTAAAAATGTGTTTGTCTATGTGGCAGGGGAGAATGATAATAGCGAAGAACTATGTGACCTTGCACAACTTCTTCCAATTTGTCACTTGATGGATTTCAATAGCTCATTCATTATGTGTGTGAAATCTGCCTCTAAAAATTAGTAGCTTTACTACTAAAAATTTAGTAAGAGCATATTTCCCCCCTTTGATCTCTTACCAAGGGAAAACCTTTTGATGTTGTGATTTTGGTAGTGCAGCTTTATGACAAAACGTATAAGTTTTCTTCCATAGTGATCACAGAAATATTGGAATCTATCATTGATCTTCAATCAGACTTTCTTTTTACGTCTTCATTTTCTGTATCCTCTCCTAAATGCATTACTACTCATTGTCAAGTTGAAGTTCATTGCCACTATTAATATTTCAGAAGTAAGATGCCACCTTGCCACCTTTTCTTCTCTTCTGCACTCTCCTACATAGATCGTACCCAACAGAGCTGACATTTCAATTAACAGAACACGCCTGCCAAGTCCCCACTCTGTCCGCTCCGCCATGACCTCCATCATTGGCACACAGTTCTAGTACTTTTGCTGCTGACCATATTGTCCTTGTTGGATAATTTCATAACACTCTTGTCTCTGACCTTGCTTTATGCTGTCCACAGCAGGATTATTTCTAAGTTTGAAAAGCTGAAACCTTTTATTCAAATAGACAAATGTAAATACACACGCTTTCTTCAAACATATCTCATTTTAGAGTTATCTTTTATCATTCACTAGTTTAATAAGCTTTCTAAATTTTAAGAGAGTTTTAGAATTACAGAAAAGTTTGAAGATTGTACAGAGAATTACTATAGATTTCACACCCATTCTCTCCTATTATCAATCTCCTAGAGTATATAGTAAGGAGCTCTGGTAGCGTAGTGGTTATGAATCCGGCTACTAACCTAAAGGTCAGCAGTTGGAAACTATCAACTGTTCCACGGGAGCAAGATGAGGCTTTCTGCTCCCGTAAAGATCTGCTCCTCGGAAACCCTGTGCAGGGTCACTATGAGTCGGAAGCTACTCCATGGTATTTAACAACAACAACAGAGTATATAGTATATTTTTTACAAGGATGAATTTAAATTGATATATTATTATAAGCTATGATCCATACCATGGCACTGTGAGTTAATGCACTGGACTGCAAAATCGCTTTGAAACGCAAGGTCAACAATTCAGGCTAACAAGCTGCTCCTCAGTAACACTATACAGGGTTGCTATGGATTGGAACCGACTTGACAGCACTTAACAACAATAACAACAACAACAATATACTTTATTGAGAGTTCCTTAGTTTTTACTTAATGTTCCTTTTGTTCTAAGATCACATTCAGGAAACCACATGTCTCTTTTAGGCCCCTTTTGGCTATGACAGTTTATCAGACTTCCCTTGTCTTTGATCACCTTGACAGTTTTGAAGAATCCTGACCAGATATTTCATATAATGTCCCTCAATTGGATCTTTCTCATATGTTTCTTAAAATTTAATTGGGATAATAGGTTTGGAGGAGGATTAAAGAGATAACATGCCGTCATATCAACAGTACATGCTACTATCAACATTAGCTCTCCCTACTGATGTTGACCATGATCACCCAGCTGAGGTGATATTTGTCATTTTCTTTATTTCCAAGTTACTATTTTCCATCCATTCCCTACTTTACTCTTTTGCTGTAAGTCATTATGCAGAGCCCTTACTGAAGGGGGAAAGAGATCTGGTCTAAGCCATTGAGTGGGGAGATTTTACATACATCATTCGGGACTCTTCTGCATGTGACCTATTTCTCCTCTCCCATTTGTTAATTAAGTATTTTAGTTTATCAATGTAGGCTCATGGATATCATTAAGTTAAAAAAAGGCCACTTTAAAGCTGGTGAGACAAGTGATTTTGTAGAAAGTTCAAGACAAGACATTTTCTTCAGTGCTCAGATTTTCCTCTTCAGGCAGAGTTTCTTTGTTACTGTAGATGGTATGATGAGAAATGATGTTCTATAACCATCTCCCCAGGGCTCTGAGAAATGTGAAGAACGTAGTCCAGGTGACTTCATTTTAAATGGAGAAAATGGCACATAAGAGGTAAGATGGTGGACTAGTTGGCCTGGGTTCAAATTCTGATTCTAGTTTTTTGTGGTATATGACCTTGGGCAGGTTATTTAAGTTTTCTGTATATCAGTTTTTCATCTATAAAATGAGAATTGCAATAGTGCCGAACTCATGAAGTTGCTATGAATTTTAAATGAGATAATCTACCCAACGGAATGAGAGCAGTGTTTGGCACAGACAGAAGTTCTAACAAATGTCAGTCATAAAAAAAAAACATGGTTTATATTTTAAATATCAGGTAACATCATATATGATAGGAAATGCAACACAGGCTAAATACAAAGGTTTGATAAAATAGAAGATGCTATTACCCAAAGATGAAGTTAACTGTTCAATTGCACATCCTCAAGGAAGTAAAGTGAACCAAAATGCCATGATTGTTTACCTTCCTACTATTAAATCATTCTAGTGGGAGGGACAGAAAGGAGCCAAGAGGGACATGCAGGAAAATAATGGTTTCACTCGATGGAGGACAAATTGTTGAGGTTTCTTTTGCTGGGTCTTCAGGAAAGAACTACAAAGACACAGGTGCACACTGGGTGAAGATATTAATGAGGAGACATGCACTGTGCTTAAGAGATTAGTATCCAAGCAGGGTGGCAGAGGAGATACATAAGATAAAAACATCTGCTTTTGGCAGAAAAGCTGCCTGAAGTGGGGAGAAAAGATTATTGAAATGGAATATATCAAAGCCAGAACTTCCTCTATCTCCACAGTGCCCAGGGATGACTAATTGTCCCATCAGGAGTGAGATACAGCATGCTGGGGTTGACAACATATAACATGGCTTGAATTCATTTATATCTTTATATTCCCTCCAAAGTCCAATCAGGAAAAGTTTCCTCCACTGAAACTTCAAGTTTCTAAAGACCATAAAAATGTGCACTTAGAGACATATATCTAGAAATGCTCTGTACTGAGCTTCATGTTTTCACTGCCCCTAGTTACATTTCAGAGCCCCAGTTGTGGTTTACTCCAAAAACCAAAGGAACATAAGCCCAAGAAGAATGCAATATAAGGTATCCAGTTCCAGATTAAGTTAATTTGAGGGAGAGATATTTCCAAAAATTCTAGAAGCTCAGTATGTCAACATACATTTTCTGGTATTTCATGGAAAGAGATAAAAATATAAAACAGAAGTCTTTATTTTCTACATTTTGAAGACATAATTTACAATTACCCACAAATGTAAAACATCTACAGAGTTTAGTTTCCCAAATATTTCAGCTCAGTGAAAAAATCTTTGCTGAGGGAGACCAGGCCTTGAAAGATTTCAGTGATGCTGACATAACATTCCACTGACAGAATTCTGGAACTGAAAACCATTTTGCATAACTTATTTTCTCTCTCTTTGCTGAATGTAGCTGAATTACTAGTTTAACAATTTCCCACTTTCAATGAGTACATGAAAAAGAAATTTCAACATAATGTTCCATTATCTTTCAATTCCAGTTTTCCATAAACTTTTTAAAGACCTTTCATATAACTTCCTGGTATGACATTGTAGGATAAGTACTGAGCTGCTTACCATAAGGTTGGAGGTGCAAATTCATCAACGGATCCTTGGAAATCCTATACAGGTCGCTAGGAGTCAGAACTGACTCAATGGCACTTAACAATAACATATAGCTTTGTACAGAATTGATACGTATACATGTCTCCTAGCTGAAATGCTAATGTTCACTAATTAGATGGGGGAACAACCATTCTTTTTTTTTTATAAAGTACAGTCCTGGTTTTAACACTGAGAAGCCTGTGTTCTACAAATCTTCTCACTCTTGTCCCACCCACGAAGTTGGTTACCATGTTACAAATACATTCAATGGAATTACATATTAATTGTCATTGCTGTTGACTGCCTTGGAGTCGGTTCCCACTCATAGCAATCTTGTATAGTGTTTCTGAGGAGCAGCTGGTGGGTTTGAACCATGGACTTTGTGGTTCAAACCAATCTTAAAAATTATTTACTTTTTTAAACTCTTGGGTCAACTTACTTCTCAAAAGTTGTTCAGAGTGGTGGTGGTGGTGGTATGCCATGTAGACTATATTATGGATGGGTTAGAAAGTGTTATCTGCATGCATTAGGAGCAGCAACTCAAATTTTAAGGAGGCAATAACCTGAAAATGTATTAAACAGTTATAAAAAGGAGTATGAAAACAAGGCCTATATTAGAAAATAAGAGACTAACATTAGGATAGCCAGGAAACATAATTGAACACCATGTCTCTGTCAGTTTGTTCCACTCTGGTGGTTTATGCTGGAAGCTATGCCACTGGTATGTTGACTCCCAGCAGGGTCATCATGGTGGACAGGTTTCAAGTGAGCTTCTTGATTAAGACAGAATAGGAAGAAAGGACTTGAAACGCAACTGGCCATTGAAAACCTTATGAGTATCAGCTGAGCACTGTCTAATACAGTGCCAGCAGAGAAGAGCTGTCTCCTCACAGTAGAGTTGATCTCACTCACCTGGGTGGATTAACAACCTGTGGTATGCAGATAATGTAACATTGCTGCCTAAAAAACTTTCCCCTCTTGAAGAGAACTTGAAGCATTTATTGAAGAAAATAAAAGGCTATACAGCCTCCAATATAGATTGCACCTTAATGTCAAGAAAACAAAAATCCTCACAACTGGACCAATAAGCAACATCACAGTAAATGGAAAGAAGATTGAAGTTGTGTCAAATACTTCATTTTACAGTGCTAGGGCAGCAGCATTGGGCAAATCTATTGCAAAATATTTCTTTAAAATATTAAAAAGCAAAGGCAACACGCAACACTTGGACTAATGTGCGCCTGACCTAAGTTGGGGTCTTTTCACTCACCTCATATACATGTGAGGAGGCCTGGTGAGGAACTGTAGGATAAGCACTGGACTGAGAACCACCAGGTTGGCAGTTCAAAGCTGCTCCTCAGAAACCCTATACAGAGTCGCTGAGCTGGAACCAACTAGATGGCACTTTAAAACAACAAATACACGTGAGAAAGCTGGACAATGAATAAAGAAGAAGAAAAAACAATTGATGCCTTTGAATTTTGGTGTTGGCTAAAAATATTGAATATAGCATGGACTGCCAGAACAAACCAATCTGTCTTAGAAGAAACATACCCAGAAGGCTCCTTGGAAGTGAGGGTGGCGAGACTTCATCTCATGAACTTTGGACGTATCAGTCAAGACCAATCCCTAGAAAAGGACATCGTGCTTGGTAAAGGTGAGGGTAAAGGAAAAATAGACAGACCCTCCGCAGGATGGATTGATATGGCAGCTGCAACAGTAGGCTCAAGCTTGACAAGGCTTGTGAGGATGGCACAGAATTGGGCAACGTTTCCTTCTGTCGTACACAGCGTGCACAGTATTGTCGG
>NW_006408539.1:4274139-4277927 GCF_000296735.1 Chrysochloris asiatica | reverse complement strand
CACAGTATTGTCATATACAGTATTGTCGGGCACAGTATTGTCATATACAGTATTGTCGTTCACAGTATCGTCATATACAGTATTGTCGTTCACAGTATTGTCATATACAGTATTGTCGGGCACAGTATTGTCATATACAGTATTGTCGTGCACAGTATTGTCGGGCACAGTATTGCTATGAATCAAGACTTGGCAACACCTAACAAGAACATATGAGGCTTAATATTCTGAACATTTTACAGTTTATTCATTTAGTTCCTCCTTTCAATAACCTAGTCCAGGGATTATCAACAAACAACAATCCAAGGGCCATATCTAGTCCATTGTCTATTCTATTAAATAAAGTTTTATTGGAGCATAGACATTATCAATAAAATAATTTACAGATTGTATATGATTATAAAGTACATGGTAAAACTGATTAGTTGTCTCCGAAATGGTAAAAGTACAAAATCTATATAACATTTACTACCTAGCCTTTTTTTTTTTTTTTAACTACCAGGGGTTTTCGTAACATAATGGTTATGAGTCTGGCTGCTAACCTCAAAATTAGAAGTTCGAAACTAGCAGCCATTCCATGGACGAACAATGAGTCTTTCTGCTCCTGTAAAAATTTACAGCCTCAGAAACCATATGCAGGGTCCGCTATGAGTTGGAACCAACTCCATGGCACACCACCATGAACACCACCTAGTCCTTTACCACAAAAGGTTTACTGATCTCTGTCTTAAAATAATTTCTCAATTAATTCCTTCACATCATTACCTTCATTCATGTCTTTGTTCATTCCTTCCTTTTAAAACATCTTTCATTTTATTTTCACAAGTGTAGCCTCTATTTTCCATATGAAGCCATCTCTAATGCTTTCAGCTAATAGTAATTTTCCTTTCACTAGAATTTCAAACTTCTTGATATGTTATCCGAAGTTATATACAGCTATTTATGTAACTGGTTTCCTTTACTTTGACTATAAACATCCTGAGGGAAGATTTGACCTTTGTTTCTACAAAAATGCTTTGGATATCTTCACTAAGAGGTACTCACCAAATAGCTATTGAATACAGTCATGCATCAATGAATAAGAGGGTAAAACAATTTGGCTAAAACTAATGTGTCTCCAGCAGCAATCTCTGAGTATCTTCTTGAACTGCACTTTCCGATTTGCAATAACTTCATGAGTAAGTAAGGTCAGGCAGTCAAATCTTCCCTTGCAAGGCCAAGACTAAAAAAGTCTCAATCCAATTTACATGGTCAAGGACTAGTGCCAGTACTAATGTAGCTAGCCAATTTGGACATGAGAGAGCTGAGAAAATTAGTTTTTGCCTGAACTGGATGCCTTGGATGAGAACCCCAAATTACAGATGCTTCAGCATAAATGCAGTGGTAATTATTATTTCATGGAGATTCTGAGTTTATGCAATTATTTTAATGATGAGGAACTTCAGGGGCAGAGTAAATACATGAGTCACACAAGGTAACCTAATTAAATATCTCAACCCAAATCATCTAACCCCAGAGCCCATGCTCTTTCATTCAACTGACCTGGAAGGTCCAAACAAACTAGGATGATCTGTCTATCAGAGGCCCATAATCTGACAGATGCCAATACTGAATCCATTGTGAACAATCTGATAGAGACAATTTTTCTTTGGCTTTCTTTCCCTTAGCTACATGCAGCTCCCATCTGCTTGATGGGTTCACAGAGCATGAGAATTGGCCAAGCAACAGCTCAAGTGCCAATTGAAATCTAGAAGAAGAAAATGGTAGAAAGAGCTCTGTCTAGCTAAAATCTCAGGAAACCTGAATTCCAACTCTTGTTTTACAATCCACTAGGTTTTTATTATTGTTTTTAATTAGCAAGATCCAGTTACTTATCTTTTCTATTCTTAATTCAAGGACTTTCCCAAACGAGGTAACAGACTCAGGTGATGTCCAAGCCAACTGTATTTTTTCCATCTTGTTAACCATGCTAGAGGGATGACACCATTCTCATAGGTTTCCCAAACAAAACACTATCATAAGAATGGAAATACTTAGTGAAAATGGGAGAAAGTTCCATTTTATCAACTTGGGCCAATAAATTTTTGCTTAAATACTAAATACATAACAGAGTATTTGTTCCTGTTTCTTTATTTTACATTAATCTTTCTTCTTTCTCAATCTAGGTTTTTCTACCAATTAAATGTCAAAGTAGAGCGACACAACTTGACCAACATTATTCCTATCTTCTGTTTTAGTTTTTGATCTCGTATATACTTTGTTCACATGATTTGATATTTTCATTTAAAGTTATATAGATTTCTAATGGTATTTCTTGTGTGTATACAAATCCAATCTAACCCACTGCCATTGAGTTGGGTGCAACTCATACAGACCCTATGGGAATTGCTATATGTAGTAAGAGTCCAAACAGAGACTTGCTAAATGAGCAACATTTACAAATGCCTAAGGACACTGGTAAATAATGACAGGAATGGAGTGATATTGACTAAATCTCTTTCTTTCAGACTGCGTCCACAGTTTAAAATTGAAAAAGTTTTGTTGTAGGTAGCCATTGAAACCAGAAACTATATCCAAATAAACAGGGATGTTTAAGTATACCACAAATGGTTGCTTTATCAAGTCCTGAAATCAACACACACTGTACTATTACAGTCCCCAAAATATATGACAGCTGCTTTAAAAATGTTACTAGTCTTTCTCTTGGACCACCTAAAGGAGAAAATCAGAAAAAATTCTCTTCTCCAAAGATAGATCTCACCCATGGCAATTTCTGTAAACATTTATATATTTAGTTTGGTACAAGGGAACTGTTTTCAATGTTCATTAAACATTGTCCAATGGACCAATCTTTCTAATATTCTAAATGAATATTTTATCTAGTTTATCCCATGTCAAAAGTATTACAGATACACCCACAAGGGAACTGAGGTAGCTGAAGGTTGTTGGCATCATTGGACCCTTCATTGGCTCATGGAAATGTCCTTTTGCTAGCCTCTGAATAGCACTACAGGAACAGCATGAGGACACTACAAAGTGTGGCTCCTTTCGCCTCTGTTCTGAACATCTACTGACATTGTCTTAAACTACCAACCACAACTTTGAATGAATCAACTTCAAGTCTCTATTTCCCTATAAGTCTCAGGGGCCGCTTCCAAGTCTGACTCAATAATGCATAGACCCTGATAAAGTAAATCCCCAAATATCACTCTTCCCCAAGGTATAAAAATGACTGAGTTCAAGAGGGCCTAGCTTTTCCAATCTAATTGAGCGTCTTATCATCTCAGCAGATTGGATATACTGTCAGTTTCTTAGAATGTTTTTTCCCCCTTTTCTTTTCTTCTTCAGTTATCACACACCTCTGAATTGCTAAGCATTCTTAAAACAGCTCTTAATTGTTCTGTCTCCAACCTGAGATACAGTGGCAATTGAAAAGGTACAATCCAGCATAGTATCACTCTCAATAACCTAACCTTCATTAACTTTCATGGGTGATTATAATGGTTATAACTCAGGCAGAAAAAGAAACTGTCACCTGTTGCTAAGCTTTTTAGTATTCTAGAAAACATTCAGTCAATCAGAGAAGATAAAGTTCTTTTTAAAAGAGAGGAGAAATATATATATAGCTCTGGTAGCGTAGTGGTTACAAATTGGGCTGCTAACCTTAGGGCCAGCAGTTTGAAACTACCAGCTGTTCCATGGAAGAAAGATGAGGCTTTCTGCTCCCATAAAGATTTACAGCTTCGGAAACCCTGTGTAGGGTCGCTATGAGTCGGAACCGACTGCAC
>NW_006408539.1:4269371-4272759 GCF_000296735.1 Chrysochloris asiatica | reverse complement strand
TGTGTGTGTATTTCAGATGATACAGTAAAGTTACTTCATAGGGTACTGAAATCTCACAAGATTTCTTTCACTCACTGTCCTGAAATCTTGACATGCTCGGAAGAGCAGAGGAGAGAGATCTGGGGGAGCGAACTGAAGACCAAGCCTGCTGAGTCAATTGTTCTTGATATAAAAAGTGACCTGTGTGATCAGCAGCATTTATCACAGTAGGAAGCAGACAGCAGGGAGGGGTGTCTTGTGGAGCCGCAAGGAAAAAAGGGGAAAGAAATGCCAATGGGAACAACATTAAAAATAGACCATAATGACCTGCTTGTTCCTAGTCTGGTGTCAAAACAGTCGCTGCTTCAATTTAGTTATCACCAGGTGCTCTTCTTCTGGCACAACAAGATGAGAATTTTTGGGGAGATCCAGTGACAGAAGGGGGAATATCTTTAAGCTACTGAGAAACAATAATGACTTGGCAAAATATACAAGAAAAACAGGAAACATTCCATTCAAATCAATGAAAACTATTTTAATCAAGGGAGGAGGTGAGCCCATCTATATCTCTCCTACTGCCTTCCTCTCTGATGCAAAAGAGCCAAATGACAGCCTTCAAAAGAAACAGGGTTAACTATGACCATGGCCAAGGTAATTAACTCTAGGTCCATGGACTGACGATGGTTCACAACTGCACAGAGGGCTGTCCATAGACTTTCATCCTCTCTGAACTTTTGGCATCTCTTTTTTTTTTTCTCCCCTAAGAAGATTTCCATAACATTTATCAAATTTGGAACTGTGACCTATACATTTTAGGGATTCCTGTCAAATACTAACCTGCAGTTGCTGCCAAAAATGGCTCCAAGGCTGTGCAACCAGCAGTTTCATGAAGGCTCCCAGTCCCTGAAGCAAAGATTGACTCAACTCCACCTCTGCTCTGTACTGCTCTGCACTGGTATGGCTTAAAAGTTGTTAGTTACCCTACTAGTCAATTCCAATATTCCATGCAAAGTTGTGACCTTTTGGAAGCAGATCCTCAAGACTGTCTCCTGGGGTCCCTCTGGGTGAATTCTACTGCCAAATTCTGGCTAGCTGTAAAACAATCATTTGCCCCATTCAGGAACACCAGGAGTTGAAGGTAAGGAGTGTCTTTTTGTATATTATTTGTCAGAAAGGGCTCTTTTTGATTAATCACACACAAGTCCTTTGTGAGGTAAAAGTGACCTGTGATTGCAGGTGTTCCTCTCTTCTCCACTGCACCTCCAGAGTGAAAAACTTTGAGATCAGTGCTGTGACCTCAGAATATTGTCAACTGAAGAACAGTGTTCCATCTTGTCCCCAGCTATTCAATCACTTTCAGTGATTCAGGATGGTTGTCATGTTTTATTGTTGTTGTTAAGTGCCATAGAGTCATAGCAACCTTGTATAGGGTTTTTGAGGAACAGCTGGTGGGTTTGAACTGCCAACCTGTGGTTTCCAGTTGTTGTTGTTAGGTGCCATTGAGTCGGTACCGAGTCTGTGGCATTTAACAACAACAATAAAACACAACAACCATCCTGTAGTAGTAGTCCTGGCTACTTGGCAAGGTCAAGGGAAGAACTCCATTGTCAAGGTCAAGGGAAGAACTCCATTGTTAAGGTCAAGGGAAGAACTCCATTGTGCCCCACTAACAGAGTAAAACTCAAGGCCAAATCTCCAATCCATTAATTCTCCAGTTCCACAAATAAACACTCAAAGAAATAAAATCACTATCTAAAATCAAAAGAGTTCAAACGTAGAAGACCTGGGAGTTGTTGTTGTTCATGTCGTTAACTACCATTGAGTCAGTTCCAACTCACGGTGAACCTGTATGGGATTTCTGAAGACCAGCTGGTGGGTTTGAACTGCCAAACTTGTGGTAGGGTGCTTATCCTACAGTGCCACACCAGGACTCTAGGAGTAGAAGTCACATTTATTCTTCTCAGTTCTATGAAAGTTATTTTCATCCTCTACAAAACAGAGGGTTTTTTTGTTTGCTTTGAATACACCTAAGTGTTTATTGTGCACTAAAGAGAATCATTAATAGTGCTGAAGATAATGACAAGAGTTATTAAAATTCTCTTCAGAGTTCTAAACTCACTTCTTCTTGCTTTCTAGAGCATAAGGAAAAGACCACTTAGTCTTTGGACAATGACAGATGGAGAGAGAAGTGGCCAAGAATGGTGGGCAGCACATTGCTCCAGTAATATGAAGTTCTTGGAACCTCCCCCATGCACCACATTAATTACATGGACGAGTCTCCTAAAGGCACAGAACCACCATATTTTTATCTGTAAAGTAGATGACATCATCTGCTCTACTTGCCTCACGGGAGGATGCTGAGGAAAAAAAATACTGGGAAGGAATTTGGGACAATGAAACACAGCTTAAGAGTGGATTGGTGCTTCGGACATTTTTTCGGCTGTCCAATCACTTTCTAGAAAGAAAACACTGTTGTCATTGTTGTTGGTGTTGTTAAGTGCTAATGAGCCACTTCTGACTCATAGCAACCCTGTATAGGGTTTCTTGGGATAGGATGGTGGATTTGAACCACCAACCTTGTGATAGGGTTTATCCTATAGTATCATAGGGAGAAACAATACTAGTTCCAAATAATTTTTAGAATTCTCTAGACTTCTACTTGAAGACTTTTCTCCCAAACACCTTTTTTTAGAATTCTCTATAGACTTTTTTAGAATTCTCTAGACTTCTACCATAGACTTTTCTCCCAGACAAACACCTTTTCTAGAGAAAAGACCCACTTTCTTTTGTGAGTCTCAGCCATGAGGCAGGGCAGCCAGTAGCATACAAAACACACGTACAAAAAGAAAAGGAAATTTAAACACAAACACACATACAAACCCATATGACAACCTCATGACAGATAATCAATAATTATTAAATGAAATAAATTTTATATATTTTATCATATAAATATGATATAAAGAATTGCATAGAATTACACATGCACATACTCACAAACACAAACATATGCCCAGCCATTTTTAACTGATGAAATCTAAATAAACTGTGAATTACACTAATGCTAATTTTCTGGGTTTTATATCATTCTATTGTTGTGCAAGGTACTAACATTGAGGATGTTGGGTGAATGAATCATGCACCTGTGTGAATCTGTTGTTGTTGTTGTTAGGTGCCATCAAGTTGGTACTGACCCATAGTGACCTTATGCACAGCAGAATGAAACACTGGCCGATCCTGGGCCAACCTCATTACTGTTGTCACACTTGAGTCCATCGATGCTGCCACTTGGCTAATCCATCTCATTGGGGGTCTTCCTTTTATTCTCTGACCCTTCACCTTACCAAACATGATGTCCTTCTCCAGCGACTGGTCCCTCCTGACAATATGTTCGAAGTATGAGATGTTT
>NW_006408539.1:4266387-4269271 GCF_000296735.1 Chrysochloris asiatica | reverse complement strand
GTTTTCCTTACAACAATAACAAAACAAAACAAAATCTCAACCTCCACAGAGGCTCCCTGATTGATTACAGAAATAAGACACTTATTTTGTTTCCTTTAAATAGTGATATTGCAACTTTAATAAAAATCAAATCAAATAGTGAATAATAAACCACAAAGCAGAGTTCACATGTGAATGAATAATACTTTATAGTGGTCAAGAGATCATTTTAGATATAAACAGCATTAGGGTTTGAATTGGATATTGCCCATATTTTTGTACTAATGGTTTGTTGTTGTTTTTTTCCATTTTATGCCTGTTAGCATCACCCATACTTCACAACCTCAACACAAACAGACATTCAAACACTATCAATTTATATTTATATAAAAAAGAAGTGACAAGCAGACAATGTAGTATCATGAAGAAATATTTTTGGTAAAATGATAATAGTGTAAATACAGGAGTGTTGAAAAAAGTTTAATAGCTCAACAGTACGAAGGCCACATAGCCCTCTTCCCAAAATCATTACTGAGTTCTACTTATAGGAAGACTATGGCGACAGTTTTTTGAAAACCATGAATATCAACTTTTAATTTACCTCCACTATTTCATTCTTCTTACAGTTTCTATATGAGAAAGTAGGTACCATCTTTCCCCATCAGCATCCATCTTTTGAATAACAATGTATTCTTACTCAAAGCACTGACAGCACTAGCATAGAGACCAATTCAAAGCATCAAGTGTTTTGTGAATTTCATGATCATTTCATTGTGGAAATGAGACTGGCACATCTAGAACAAAGGATGAAATCAGAATAATATGTTCAATGTAATCAATCAATTCAGCTTGTAGCATTTACAGGCCTGGCCGGATTCTAGATGAGAAATTCCCAAAGCTTTATGTTGTGCATGAAGAAACAGGGAGTTAGACAATATAAGATATCGATTCATACCAAGGAGAAAATGGCATCTCCCTGGTCTCAACAACCTCCCATCCCCACCTATTTGTCTCTGCTTCCTATGAACTGTGCTTGAGGTCTGCCAACCCAGGAGGCAGGAAGAGACTGAGACCAACGTCCTACACTCTGAAAGGTTAACTCTTCTCTAATAATTTCCTATAGAATTATCAACAGTCTCCAAACTTCGGGCCTATTCTGATTTTTCTTGATCTATCCCCTTGTGTTACTCCCAGAATCTGAAACACTTGTGACTTTCCTGGGGCTCTTTTCACTCAGATACTCACTGGTTCTTTCTTCATATGTTTGCTCATTCACCTTCTTGGGTCATGCAGAGTTTCTCTGTGCAAGTTTTCAGACATTCGTGCAAACACACTTCAAAGCACTATCATATACCTTATGGATGAAATGACTCTAATATATCTCAGATAATATTAGTGGGCTTCTAAAAGTTTGTAGAAAATGTCATTATCTTTCACTTGTATTTCTCCACAAAGTTTTTGAATTCCCTTACAGCCAAAGGATAAAATAAGTTGGTTATGTCAAATAAGTTCTGGTGTGGTTACTGCAGGTTAATGTGTTGGACTGAAAGGTTGGTTTGAACTGCAAGGTCAGCAGTTCAAGCTCACTGGCCACTTCTTGGAAACCCTATAAAGGGTCGCTATGAGTCAGAAATGACTCAACAGCATTTAGTAACAACAACAAATATCTAATAACACACTTTTAATATTTGTTGTTGTTGTTAAGTGTTGACTCATAGTGACCCTGTAAAGGTTGCCAAGGAGGAGCTGGTGGGTTTGAACTGCTGACCTTGAGGTTCACAGTCCAGTGCTGATCCTACAGCGCCACACCAGGAGTCCCATTTAAGGTTTGTTGCTCTTAAGTGCTGCCAAGTTGGTTCCAACTCATAGAGTCCCTTTATAGGGTTTCTGAGGAGCAGCTGTTGAGTTCTGAACCACTAACCTTGCGGTTCAAACTGACTGTGTTCCAGAGCTTATCCTACAGTGCCACACCAGAATTCAATTGTCCACATTGTTGTCTCCTTTCTGGAACAAGTTTTCTCTTTGACTCTGTTAATACCAGTTCTATTCTTCTTTCAACTCTAGATGCATCTTCTGTCTTAGACATAAAGATCTCCTTGACTCCTCTAGATCTCAATTTTCTCCAAAGTATTTGACTCTATACTGCCAGTATTATTTCCACATTGTTAAATGTATGTCTAGCTTCCTATTTTATCTCCCACAGTTTTTATTCTGTGCATTTATTGTGAGTGATTATGCTGCCCTCTTAGAATTAATTCAGCCATCAATATGAATTGAATTCAACTGAACAAGGTTCTACAATATTCACTGAAGATGAAGACGATGTGAAATACGA
The DNA here is from genome assembly GCF_000296735.1 of Chrysochloris asiatica. NCBI lineage: Eukaryota > Metazoa > Chordata > Mammalia > Afrosoricida > Chrysochloridae > Chrysochloris > Chrysochloris asiatica. The sequence goes on along the minus strand of NW_006408539.1, from coordinate 4,266,957 downwards.
TGGCTTCTTTGACAAGGAAGAGGTAGGAAGGTGGTAAGGAAGACCACCTTCTATAAAGAATCAACCCATGGAATTTTCTTCTTAAAATAAAGTGTTTTCTTTCAATATTTCATAAGTCTTTCATTACAAACTCATTGAAAAATAACTGTGAATTTCAGGACTCAGCAAAATTATTTCCACTAACAGAAACAGTCACTGGGTCATGCAAAAAGTTAGTATGCTTACACAAACAAAATGAGAAAAAATAGATGACTGGGACATTCTAAAAATTAAAAAATTATATGCATCAAAGGATTTCACCAAAAGAGTAAAAAGGGAGCACACAGAATGGGAAAAAAATATTTGCAATGATGTAACAGGCAAGGGACTCATTTCTAAAATCTGTTGGGAACTACAAAATCCTCACTGGACCAATAAACAACATTCTTATCAATGGAGAAAAGATTGATGTTGTCAAGGACTTCATTCTTCTTGGATCAACTATCAACACGCACAGAAGCAGCAGTCAAGAAATCAGACCACGTATTGCATTAGGCAAATCTGCTGCACAGGAACTTTTTATAGTGTTGA
>NW_006408539.1:4183370-4265527 GCF_000296735.1 Chrysochloris asiatica | reverse complement strand
CTCTACTTGGTATATATCCACAAGTAATATTAGCCATAAGACAAGTAGATTATATGCACACCAATGTTCATAGCAGTACTATTCATAATAACAAAAAGATGGTAACAGCCCATCAAGGGAAGAATGGATAGGCAAACTTTGGCACATATACACAATAGAATATTATGCTACCTTGAAAAATAACAAGGAAGCTGTAAGCCACCATATAACATGGATGAAGTCAGCACATTATGCTGAGTGAAATTAGTGAGTCACAAAAGGACAAATATTGCATAAGAAAATTATTGTAAAAGCTTAAGAAAAGATACCCATAATAAAAGGGGGGAAAAATATTTGTTGGTTACCGGTGGGGGTGGGGTGGTGGGGAATCGGGGAGATGGAGGGAAGTGATGGTAGAGCATAGGATGGGGGCAGACAAGTCATAGTTCAGCTGTTGGGGAGGGATGTACGCAAGAATGGGGAGATGGTGGAAGAACAAGGTAGACAAGGGAACACTGAGACAGCTTTGCATGGGCTAAATGGGACAGAGGTAAATAGTGATCATGTTCAACCTTGAAACAACATGGCTCTGTGATACAGGAATCGAGGCATACATAGCCTGAAGAGGGGATATAATACTAAGATGCTTGACTATCTTATGAATATTGGCTTCCTTTTGCCTACTATTATAATATAGACACTTGGGTGGCATAGAAAGGAATGTTGGGAAACATGATTACAGAAAGTTTGTAAGCCTGTCTTCAGCCTATAAATGATTGGAATACCTAAAAGGGGTTCTACAACTTGCCCAGTGAAATAGGCCTCTTGCAGAACCTTTGCAGTGTATAGGACCTTAGGTAGAATTCTGAGTCCAATCTAGAACCTTCTGAGGTGGGACATTCCCAACAGAAAGGACAAGCAGACCAGCCTGGAACAGCTAGAGCAATAGAAGATACATCTTCAAAGAAAGATCATCAGGAAAAAAACAAAACAAAAATGGCTATGACAAGAATAAGCAAGTTGTTCACCGTGAAGCCATCAAGGCAAGCAATCAAGTTCCTTCAGGACAAACTCCCCTCTAAGACTGAAACTTAAAGGGAACGCATGAGCAGGCATGTAAGCTTGCAGATGACCACACTGGTCTACTGGTGAGTGGAAGAGGGGGAAGGGCAGCAATGAAGAAATGGGCTAAGGTCAACCATCTCCCATTGACCTGGAGACGAGCAGGAGAAGAGGTAGGGCTGGTTGGTCCACACAGTGTGGTGAGACCTGGGGACACATGAACACATGGACAAGGACATAAAACCACATAGGGCTAGAGCTGAGAGTGAAGCATCCAGCTGATATGAAGTGAGGGGAGATGCACAAGAACACCCAAACTTGCAGATAGTACCCATTTGGCCTAGCCACAATGGCTTGATAGTCAGAACTCGACTAAAGATTAAAAAAAAAAAAAAAATTTTTGATAAAGGAAACAAGGGTAAATTACTACAATTTAATGAACTTGACCTGTATTCATAGAGGCAGTAGCTCTAAATATCAACAGAGAGGGAAGGGGTCTTCACATCAAGTATTAATGCTATCCCCTCTGTACACAGGGTAGATAGGGATGGAAAACTTAGACATTGGTTACCTAAAATGAAGGGGCAATAAAGGTAAGAAGTGACTGGCTTACAAGGTTTCAAGAGGGAGTTTAGTTTAAGAGTGTGTGGGGGAAGATAAAGACCTCACTGAATAGTTTTCATCTTGTCCAGATGGGTCTGGTAAAAAGATGGGGATAAGATTCTTATGATTCAATAGTGAGTAACTGTTATCATGACTAATTGGGACTGTCACAATTGTAAAGGTAGAAGTTTTGTAACCAAAACAGGGGAGCCAAGCCACAGTATTTTCAATAACCTCATATACGTGCGAAAGCTGGATAGTGAATAAGGAAGACCATAGAAGTACTGATGCCTTTGGGTTATGATGTTGGAGGAGAATATTGAAAGTGCCATGGGCTGCCAAAAGAACCAATAGATTCATTTTGGAATAAGTGCAGCCAGAGTGCTCCTTGGAGGCCAAAATGGCCAAACTTTTTATCTCATACTTCAGACATATTGTCAGGAGGGAGCAGTCACTGGAGAAGGATATCATGTTTGGTAGGGTGGAGGGTCAGAGATAAAGAGGAAGACCCCTAACGATATGGATTGGCCAAGTGGCAGCATCGATGGACTCAAGCATGACAACAGTAGTGAGGTTGCCCCAGGATCAGGAAGTTTCATTTTGCTGTGCATAAGGTCGCTATGAGTCGGTGCTGACTCAATGGCTCCTAACAACAAACAACAACAACAACAATTTAATCTTACACTCCAGAAACAAAGAACCCTAGGACCATCAAGGGAAAAGAGTGCAAGTGGAATGTGAGATTCTATCCAGAGAAGCAGCAACACCAGAGATGGAGGCAGAGATGTGGGCATAGAGAGAGGGAGCAGCTGAGGACTTTAGATTCATGGAAAGAGATGGACTGAGAGCTGGCATCCAGGAGGCAGGCTTGGAGAACGTTCCCTTTGGTGGTGTAAATTATATATATATGTGTGAGAGTGTTTAAAAAAAAGAGCTAAAATGAATAGAGACAAATTCTGTAAACTGATGGTACATAATTATAATCATTGTAATGAAACAAAGTACGTGATATGTTGAATGTAAAACTGATGATCTGCCATGTAAACTTTCACTCAATTCTTAATAAAAACTTGAAAAAAGAAAAGTTTGCATGCAATCAAACGGTTAATGATTTGAATCCACTCATAGATGTCTCCATAGAAAGGCCTGGAAACCTATCATACAAAAAAACAATCAGCCACTGAAAACCTATGGAACACAGGTCTATTGTGTCACACATGAGGTATCATTGACTCAGAATCAACTAGACAACAGCTGGTTTTAAGCAGAAGAAAATCTAATATATGCAACTATTGTGACTGACTCTTCAAGCACTGGAAAGTAATTATATTTAAGATCAAATATCTTGAGCCTCTAAAGTCGGAGAACCTTTTCAGAATTTCCTTGTATAATAATGTCAACATTGATATCCAGAGAGCTACTTGTTGTTGTTAAGTGCCGTCAAGTCGGTTCCGACCCATAGCGACCCTGTACAGGGTTTCCGAGGCTGTAAATCTTTTCAGGAGCAGAAAGCCTCATCTTTCTCCCGCAAAGCAGCTGGTAGTTCCAAACTGCTGACCTTAAGGTTTTTAGCCTGATTTGTAACCACTATGCAACCAGAGCTCCTTAACTTCCTAATAAATGTGCCTTTAAAGAAAATAAACAAAAATTAGGACTGTGGTACCGGAATCATCTCATATTATCAAGATAAGTCAATGTGGCACAAGCAGAGAAAAGTTAATTCACACTCTGGAATTCCACATTGATTAAATCCCTAGGATTTCCCACTGACTTTGACCTGGATGAAGAACCCCTTGGTTGTGCTGTGGTTTAGGCGTTGGACTGCTAACCACAAGATTGTGGTTCAAACCTACTAGCTGTACTGTAAGAGAATGATGAGTCTGTCTGCTTCTGAAAAAAATTTCAGTCTTAAAAACCCTATATCTAGGGGCACTGTGTGGCACTGTGGGCTAATGGGTCAGATAGCAAAGTCGCTTGAACCACAAGGTCGGTGATTCACGCTCACCAGCTGCTCCTTGGAAACCCTATACAGCGTTGCTATGGGTCAGAATCGACTCAATGACACTTAACAACAACAAAGGGGCGCTGTTAGAATCTACTTGAGGACAGTGGTGGTTTGGTTTGGTTTATGTTTCACGTGAACTTTGACTGGAGCTTATTTTTATTTAATTTTGTACTTGCTTGAGTCTTTATAGAGAAAATTTCGTTTTGGAACTCTGAGCATTTTTCCAGGGATTCATTAATCCTTAAAATATCTCTTTACAGTTCCAAGTTTATTACACATTTAAATTAAGTCCCACACAATTGGATTACAGAAGAAACTCAAAGTACATATTGAATCAAAGACAAGGCTTGGAAAAATCCCAACACTAGTTCATATTCTAACATCCAAACCCAAATTACTGATTAACATATAATTGTCAGAAGACTCTTTTCCATCTGGAAAAAAACAAGAAGCTAATTTGAATTTTTCACACATGTGTCTGTCAACTCTAGGCCAGCCAGTAATCTCAGTCCTGCATCCAAGCTACCCCACCAAACGCCATTCATTAATTCAATGTGCTTTTTTAAAAAGCTTACTGTGTGTCTGATACTGTGTTAGGCTCTGAGGAAAATGCAAAAGGAGACCAGGTAGCCTGGCTATAAAGACATTGATAATCAGGGAAAACAACTTCTTATAAGAAAATACTGGAAGGGAAATTATTTTAAGACACAGAAGCCACCACAATACGGACATTTAAGACATCACAGTCTAGAGAGTTGTTTGTCTAGCACAGTTGGTTCCAGGAGATGGGCTCTTTGATAGAGCTACTGAAGATACAAAGAGGAAGTCGTCTCATTCAATACCCGAAAGCTGATTCTAGTTCAGGGTAAAATGGAATAGAAGGAGATAGACAAAACCAATCAAAATATTCTTTTTGTTGTTGTTACTAGGTGCCATCAGTTTGGTTCTGACTCAGCTGCACTATGCACAACAGAATGAAACACTGCCCAGTCCTGCACCATCCTCACCATTGTCACGCTTGAGTCCATTGCTGTTGCCACTGTGTCAATTAATCTCCTTGGGAGGCATCTTCTCTATCGGGCTGCGAACCTTAAGGTCAGCGGTTCGAAACTACCAGCTGCTCCGCGGGTGTAAAGATTTACACCCTCGGAAACCCTGTACAGGGTCGCTATGGGTCGGAACCGACTCGAGGGCACTTAACAACAACAACAACAACTTTACCAAGCATTATGTCCTTCTTTAGGGTCTGGTCCCTTCTGATACCATATCCAAAGTATGAGAGATGAAGTCTTGACATCCTAGCTTCTAAGGAGCATTTTTATTGTACTTCTTCCAACACAGATTTGTTTGTTTTTCTAGAAGTCCATGGTATTTTTAATATTCTTCTCCAACACCATAACTCAAATGCATCCATTCTTCCACAGTCTTCATGTTTTATTGTCCATCTTTCACTTGCATATGAGGCTACTGAAAATACCATGGTTTGGGTCAGGCTCACCTTAGTTTCCAAATTATCACACTTGCTCTTAACCACTTAAAAAGGTCCTGTACAGCAGATTTGGCTAGAGTACTGGTGTGGTGCTGTGGGTTAATGTGCCAGACTACAAAGCCATTTGAACTGCAAGGTTGGTGGTTCAAGCTCACCAGCTGCTCCTCAGAAACCCTGTACAGGGTCGCTATGGGTCAGAGCCAACTTGATGGCACTTAACAACAGCAACAACATATGCTGTTTGATTTCTTGACTGCTGGTTCCACTGAGTGTTAATAGTGGATCCAAGCAAAATGAAGTCTTTGACAATTTTCATCTTTTCTCCATTTATCCTGATATTATTCACTGGTCCAATCATGAGGATTTGTGTTTTCTTTATGTTGAGGGGCAACCCATAATTAAAGTCTACTTTCAGCAAACAAAGTTATGTAATCTGCTTATCACCAGTTACTAATGAACCTTCCTCCAATCCTTCTTCATATAATCCAGCTTCTCGGATCATTTGTTCAGTATACAGACTGAATAAGTATGGTGAATGAATACAAAACTGGCACATATCTTTCATGATTTTAAACCATTCAATGTCCCCAGGTTCTGTTTGAATGACTGTCTTCTTTGTACAGTTTCCTCATGAGCACAAGTAAGTGTTCCCGAAGATTCATTCTTTGCAATGTTATCCATAGCTTGTCATGATCCACATAGTTAAAAACCTTTGCACAGTCAATAAATCCAAGATAAACATTTTTCTGGTATTCTGCTTTCAGCTAAGAGCCATCTGACATCAACAATGTTATCAAAATATAACAAATGATAAACCAAACCTAATTAAATCCTTAGACATTGAGCTGACCCGACTCACAGCAATCCTATAGGACAGAGTAGAACTACCTTATAGGGTTTTTAAGGATGTAAATCGCTACAGAGGCAGACTGGCACACCTTTTTCCTATGAAGCATCTGATGGGTTCAAACCACCAGCCTTGCAGGCCTTAATCACTATAACACCCGGCTTCTTCAGTAACTAACAAGAGACAACATACAGTCAGCATAGAAAAGGAATCAATTTTAAACAGTTAACGATTTCATGGGTGTTGATGAATGTGTGTATGTATATGTCTTTGTGTGTATATTCACACACATATATAAATGTGTTTCTCTTTTTATTGTAAAGGCAATCTGATGAATCTCAGAGAAGTTAAAAAATGAGAGAAAAAAGCAGATCATAGTAGAAAGGATTCTGAAAAGTTTAACAGGTAAAATCATAGCTGAGATTCACTTAATAGTATGAATAAGGCAGAAAGGCAGCAGGAAGTTGAAGCATTTCAGTGATGTCAGTAGTGTTAATGGTGTTGGTCATAAGCATGAGAGAAGGGAGAGAGAGGGAAACCTCAGTGGGTAAATTAAGACAAAATTGTGATGGGCGGATGTCATGCTGGGCATGCAGGAAACACTTTCATGTTCAATAATTGTTTCTGGTCTAAAATGGACTGTTCAGTTCTGGTGTAGGAAGACATTCCTAGTGATGATGAAAGGAGCAAGGGCAATGTTGTGAAGCAAAACCAATACAAGATTAGTTCCTATGAGGAAAAGATCAAATACATCTCTACCTTCCCAATTACTCATTATTTTGCTTTCTGTTGCTGTGTACTTGATAATGCACTACCACGGTCACAAAGAGGTCAGATTACGCTCACAGTTACATGGGTTATTAGGGTAAAATCTAGAAATAATAGAATATAATTTGAGATGCAATTTAGGGTAAATGTCAGAAAACACATGATACAATTCGGGGCGAGGAGGATTGATTGGTAAGGTCTGGGAAGGTGGAAGTATGAGAAAGCAGATGCTGTAACCAGGGCAGCATCAAATAAACTCCCTGTTGGAACAGCAAATCCTCATAGTGATTCTCAGGCAGCATTTGACGTCTCCTTCAGCGTCCAGAGTTTTTATAAGCCAGCTCATGTACTCACTGTCATCTTCAAGGAGTAATAGTGACAATCAGTACTGGCAAAGGTTAAATACAAGGTAGGCTCCAGCCAATTCACGTGAAGATCAGTCTGGGTGAGGGCTCCCTGCCTAACTCAGGTGAAGGTTGGTTATTGGAGAGGGGGCTCAGGAACCAGGACTAAAGCAGCAAATTATAGGTGATTCCACATGTGCAGACTACACCCAGGGTAGGAAGCTCAGTGAGAAGAGCAGTACTACGACCTGAAGAAAAGTGTAAGATTTAAATTAGTGAAGAGAAAGGAAAAGGGAAAATAAACCTGTCAGTATGGACAGAAGACATAAAAACCCAATTCAGCAAGGATATAGACTGGACTTGATCAAAGAGTCAAAACAGGACTCTTAGATGGAAGGAGGGCACACAATTTGGAGAAACCATTGGCTGGCATCGACAAGAAAGAGGACAGCTAGCATGAGACATGATCATAGTTTCTCAAGGTTGGAATAAACTGTTTTCAAGGACAGACAATGAAAAGCCAGTCAGATGCTGTTTGGGCCTAGGAATCTATATCTGTAGTCTCTTTTGTGTTATTTTATTTCTTTGTCTTTCCAGGCCTGTGATATTTGGGGGAAGAGACAGGAAGTCCAAACAATGTGCCTATACCATGGACTGGAGTTGCCTCCTATGACGTTGTTGTTGTTAAGTACTCTCAAGTCAGTTACAACTCATGTTGTTGTTGTTGTCAGGTGCCATCAAGTCAGAACGAAACAATGTCCGATCCTGGGCCAACCTCACTACCGCTGCCACACTTGACACCATCAATGATGCCACCCGGCTGACCCATCTCGTTGGGGGTCTTCCTCTTTTTCTCTGACCCTCCACCTTACCCAGCATGACATCCTTCTCCAGCGCCTGTTCTCTCCGGACAATGTGTCCAAAGTATGAGAGACAAAGTTTAGCCATCCTGGCCTCCAAGGAGCACTTGGCTGCACTTCTTCCAAAACAGATCTATTGGTTCTTTTGGCAGTCCATGGCACTTTCAGTATTCTCCTCCAATACCACAACTCAAAGGCATCAATTCTTCTACGATCTTCCTTATTCACTGTCCAGCTTTCACATCCATATGAGGTTATTGAAAATACCATGGCCTGAGTCAGGCGCACCTTAGTCCTCAAGCTGATATCTCTGCTCTTCAACACTTGAAAAAGTTCCTGTCCAACTCATAGCAAGCCTAAATATATGGTTTCTGAGGTTACAAATCTTTGTGGGAGCAGAAAGCTCAAAGAGTGGCTAATGTGCTGGAACTGCCGACCTTCTGGTTTGCAATCCAGTGTTTATCCTACAGAGCCACCTCATTCCCTACTTGCCTCCCATAGATTGTCATTTTTAAGTCTCCAAGTTAGTAATCCCGGGAGATATTTATATCTAGGAAGAAGATTTTGGCTAACTATGTGTTTGCCTCCAGGCAGCAGCCTTCAACAGTTGCTGTGTTTACTTTTAAACGTTGGAAAATGGAAAACATCATTTTGAAAAAGCTAATTTTGAAGAAACCCACCCCACAACAGCCTAATTTTAGAACTATGAAAGCTAATAATTTCAAAACTCTGCCCCACAGCTTCTTGTTTATGCTTTGCAACCCAAGTCTAAATATATAACAGGGAAGACTTTAAATCGTATTTAATCTATTTATTTAGCTCTTACTGCATTTATTTATTTATATCCTGGTGCAAAAGCACAGCAACTTATTGTCTCCACTTTGAGTCTGTCTTCTAGACACTGGAGATGGCTTTCACATGATTAGATAAGGGGCTGGGGAGAAATTCAGAGGGAAGAAAATCAGAGTTCACAATGAAACTCTCAGTAGAAGAATCAAATCCAATAACCCCACACAGGCTCACTGCTCTCTCTTATTGATATATGCTATCTCCTTAAAGATGATTAAAATCAGGAAGGTTTGGCACAAGATCTAAACTTTACATGAAAAAAAGAATCATCAAACCTGGCTCGCTGAGAGAGCCCAAGCATCTGCAGAATGGAACTTCCAAGAAGCGATCATTTTTTAAAGCTCCAAAATTCTCCATAAAAATGTTTAGGACGTTTCTTGGGAATTACATCTCATTTACAAAATTTTGGAAGAATTCTTCAAATAGAAGTAAAACTGGTAATAAAAGAAGAAGAAAAAGAAAAAGAAACAAAACAAAACATATTCTATCTTCAACGAGAGGAGATATGTCCTTTGGCATGGATGTAAACTGGGGTATTGCCAAGTTCATTTTGAAGAAGATTTAAATAGGTGATGAAACAGAAGACAGCCATCTTTGCCTTGTCTGTCTCTAATATTGGAAGAAGATCTAGAGTGGAGATCTTCCCGAGGGACAGTCAAGGAGTCCCTCTTCCCGGGGGACACTCAGGTGTTAATAAGATTGATACCTTGAATACTTTGCTGAAAACATTTACAATGGCAAAAGTATCGTGGTCCTGATTTAATAAAAATCTCCTTTAAGCCTCTCAGAGGAGACCCATTAGTGAAGCTCAACTGTCAAGAAAGTCCCTCTTGTTAAGGAAGTTACAAATTTGCTCTAAATTAATTACTGATCTCGGGGTAACAGCTGGGGGTTCATCTGCAACATTTTTTCTGTTTTTTCTCTTTCTCATCTTTGTGGTCAAAGCCCCAAGCCCCACTGCCATGGAGTCAATTCTGAGTCATAATGACTCTATATAGCATTTCCTGACTGTAAATCTATATGGGAGCACAGAGCCTCATCTTTCCTGTAATTAGTAGCCCAGTGCTTACCTCACAGCACCATAAATATGGTTATAGCTAGATGTCTGAGTCCTTTACAATCTAGCTCCTACACACTTTTGTGGTTCCATTTTCTACCTTCTCCCATTTTTGCCTCATCAACACTCTCTGCCCCTTCCCTTATATTCCTACCACAAAGACCGTTACCATTGCTGGAAAACACCACCTTCTTGAGAGTTCTTTAATACTGTTGCAATGCCTGTCTTCTTTTGTGATTAGAATGACATTTTACCATGTTTTCTTACCTTCCTAATTCAAGTCACTTGCCTTGGAGGACCCCACACGCGCTCAGGCCTCTATCTCCCACGTAGTGTTCCCCCAGCTCTCTGCACACACTCTCTTACAGTGCTAAATGCTCTGTATTGTGTAGTCAGGTATCTGTTCTGTCCAATATCAGATAGCCTGATCCTTACACACAGTGACCTATCTTTCCCCAGGACATAGAAGGACCTCAACAAATGTATGCTCAGTAACTGAGTTTGAGAAAACCCCAAACTCCAGTTATTTAAAATGGAATGCCATTTATATCTTTGATATTGTTACCTCTTGAAGACGTTTTTGTGTTTTGTAGAAGTATTCAATTTCCATTAAACCTCTCAGATGATTTTTCCAAATTAATTCAGGGTTTTATCAGCACTTTTAAATATTTTTAAAAATATTTTTAAAATATTTTAAATATTTTAAATAATTTCAGCATTTAGTTATAAAATTTCTGCCAGCGAGTGTCACAAAATGCCTCATCCTGATTAATGAGAGCCACACTGCGATCATATCCTATAGAACTTTGGTGTTGTTGGTGTTAAGTGCCATTGAGTTGGTTCCGATGCATAGTGACCTTGTACAGGGTTTCCAAGAAGCGGCTGGTGAGCTTGAACCACCGACCTTATGGTTCGAACTGAGTTTGGAGTCCAGCACATTAACCCACAGCACCACGTTGTTGTTGTTGTTAAGTGCCATCGAGTCGGTTCACATGTCCATACACTGGGGGACTCAGACAGTGACAAGAACCGTACTTCTTTTCTGGCGCTCAATTTTGCTTTACTGTTACTACCCTTCTCCAAATGGTGAAAACCCACATGGGAACATTGCCCATTTTATGCAAATAATAATAAGAGCAAAGGACCCTATATCATCAGCTATTGGATCTTACAATACTAAGCTTTAAGTGAGGCTTCCACAGAGGAAGGTGATGAATAATTACTGTCACTGGGTGTTTGATTGATTGATGATTGTAATCATCTGCTCCCTGCTGTGGTGGAGCTGGACATAACTGGTCCATGCAGTGCCTGATAATACCATGTTCCACCTTTTCAAAGGCAACTTTTACATAGAGCTGTGAGAGATAAATGATTCATTGACAACAGGGGATGGGGAAAGGGAAGTTTATTAGTGACTTATGATGTATTGTGCTCAATAGCTGTAGTCCAGCTAGACATAATGAACTTGGACAAAACTTACAATGGAAATCCAACACATCAGGTAGCCCAGCAATTGGATCCTTGGCGAGCAAAGCTAAATCATATAATGTATTTGACAAGCTAAGTAAAAATTCTGTTTTCAAAATAATTTGCATGTGGAAACCACATTATTAATGAACACTAATAAAATATCTTTCTTTATATATATATGTTTAAAATATTTCTTTTTTTTTTTTGCTATGGTTGGGATCCAGGGAAAATATTCATATGATCAAGGTAATATTTTACTCTCAATAAGCAGTATATTATTTAATCATTGCTTTAGCTAATGTGTGACCTTGACTATGTTAATCAGTCTTTCTGAATGTCAGTGCCCACTACAGAGTTTGTAAATGCAGGCTTTTCCTCTTATCAGCAGGTAGAACACTGCTATGACATCTTCCATAAGGAAGTGACATAAAATGATGAAGCAATTCCCAGATCCCAAAATAATAATACTACCAATAAAAACCCTACCAATCATACAAATATCACATAAAACCTAAAATAACACTGCTGATGTAAAGTGCAATTGAGTTGATTCTGACTCATAACGACCCTGTACAGGGTTTCCAAGGAGCAGCTGGTGGGTTTGAACCGGTGGTTTGCAGTCCAGTGCTGATGCTACAGTGCCACACCGGGAATTAAATGATAAACACACAGACTCAATAAGGTAGAAAGAATGTCTGCAAAGTGGATTTCCTGAGGGAGTGAATTAGTGTCACCACTTTTGTGTTTCAGATAAACTCTGCCTCTTTAAAGGGTCACAGTAAAACAAACAAATGAACATTTGAAAAGCAGGGGATGCCTGTGTTAGTTTCAATAAATGAATATCCATGTCATGAATTAGTGAATCTTTATTAATTTATCTCTACAATGACTTAGATAGAAATTTGGGTCTGGTACACTCAAATTCTTCATAAGGACAAGCAGATATGCCAAGTGTCTGAATTAATCTAATGGGAAACAAGGAACCATGTGATGAGTCTAATGGGTCTGTAGTAAATTGCTATTGTAGTTAAGTGCTGTTGAGTCAGTTCTGACTCATAGTAACCCTGCATAGGGTTTCCAAAGTGTGGCTGGTTGGTTTGAACCATGGACCTTGTGGTTAGGTTAGCAGTCCAGGGCTTATCCTACAGTGCCACACTAAGACTGCAGTGTGTGAATGTAGTGTATGAATTAGAGGCATTACAATTTTGTTTTACAAAATTGATTTAAAGTTGGTCTTCCTGATAAATTTGCTAATTTATTTTCATAAACATAACTTAATATGTAAGTTTCTAGCTTATTCATCACGACTTGGACCATAGGGTTATTATGAAACATTAGTGAGACGATTTAGAAATAGAAACTGTAATTTAAAATTGTATTTTAGTACTTCAAAAAAACTCAGAAAGCATTTTTCTTATAATCAAATTATCTCTCAGCAAGTAAACAAACAAAATGTGTTATATCCATATTCTGCCATGTTATCAGCCATAAGACAGAATGAAGTGTAAGACGTGATAGAGCATAGAATAATTTTTAAAATGTTGCATAAAATGAAAGAATCCAGTCAGAAAATTTCAGATATTGTGGAATTCTATGCCATAAAATGCCCGGAATAGGCAAAAACGGGCAATAGATTAGTACGTGTCGGGAGTTTGGGGGTGGGGAAATGAAGGGATAGTTTGTGTCTGCTAATAGATATGGGATTTCTGTTCTGGATGATGAAAGGAATTCTGGAATTAGATAGTGGTAATTGTTACACAAGTTTGTGAGCATAGTAAAACCACTGACTAGAACACTTTAAAATAGTGAATTTTAGGTTAGATGACATATTTCAAGCAGTTCAGGATAGTTTGTTTCCAGGATTGGGAAAGTGGCCCTCAGGAACAAACAGAATGATAGGACAGAGTTTATTATAGACAACTCGCTTTTATTCCATACCTCCCCTTGGGTGAAAACACATCATCTTAACTGTCGTTTACTCATTTTTAAAAAAGAACTTTCCACATGTATTCCCTCAACCAATGGAGATGCAGATTTCTCTACATTTGTCTCCCCATTAAACAGCACCTGAAAGAAAATCCATCTCACAGAATATGCCTAAAAATGCCATTCGCTTGGTGTAGTAAGATCATCATCTGGGATCCAAAATAGTGTTCTTCTTATTCTGCATTTTGAACATTTGCATACATAACAATTTACAACAATGAACCAAATTCTACAACTTGGGGAAATTTAAATGTGATCTATCCAGATTTCATGACTAAACCATTTTTTAAACAACTGAAAGATTTCTTCCGTAAATGCACTTTTGACATGAAGTCTTCTCAGTGGTCTTACTCAGCTCAAACTGTTTATATCTGACATGCCTTTTTGACCTTTCCTTGTAAGTGCCAGTGTAAGAATTTCACTCCTAGAATAATACACACTAGAGCACAGGTACCACTTCTGAATTGAGATCAAACTTTGCATAGTTTCCCCAAATACGTGCATAAACACAGAGCCTTCTGGAATACATCCATAGGTTTTAGGGTAGCTATAAGGGCAAACTACATCACTGCCATAAAAACCTTTTGCACTGTGCCAGGTGAGAGTGTGGAGGTGGTTATGGAAACGACATTGGCTACTTGAAAGTAATAGTTGCATAAGATGGATGGTGGATTGGTTGGGGGAATTTTATTTCTTTCTTTCCTTTTTTTTTCTTTTTAAGATCAAGAATAAAACATAGATTTTACTTGACTGGGCCATAAAACCTTCAGCAGTATCAGTACAGACACTCAGTCTCAAAGAAATGATGACAGTAGGTAGCAGTGAATTCGGAGCGACTCTAAGAGAGCGGTAGGAACACAGTGCCAACGGAGGTGGTTGAAATATTCTAAGATGGTAGTGTCAAGTAAATTTCACAAGCCAAGAAGAGTCAAAGGAAAACTCATTAAACTGTGGGGACCAGACAGGCTATGGATCAGAGAGAAAGAAACATATTTCAATTGTCTACTTTTAGGAAGGAAGATAGTATGAAATATTAAACACCTCTCCAGGGAAATAAGTTTGATATTTTAAAATGCCAGATCCAAACCATATTGTAATGAATATATTGCCTTACTTTTTCAATGTATTTAAATTGGTTTATCTTTTGACTATCATATTTCTTTTATTTAAATGTGGTGCTGAAATGATTGGTTTGGAAAATGGTGTGGAATGAAACTTCAGCATTTTACATCAAGTTTTCAGGGACTTCTAGCGACTTCTGTGTCTCCTGGAATGAAGCAGGTATTACATCCTTGGAGAGGCCAACCCTACCAAGGGTTTCATAGTTTGTATGTGTCACACATCTCCACGAAAGTTTATAGGGATTGATAATACATTAGGTAAGTGCTTGCCTTGTCAGTTCAAAGTCGGCTTGGAGAAAAGGAATTTCCTACAAAACAGCCCAGAGAACAGGATACTGCTCATAAGCAATAACTGCTTGGAGGAGATGTGAAAAAGTTTAGAAGGGTACTCCAAAGACATTGGGATTAATAGAAGTTTAGCAGTAAATAGTAGATGTTTAGAGGTTGTTGTTGTTGTTATGTGCCGTGGAGTCGGTTCCAACTCATAGCGACCCTGTACAGGGTTTCTGAAGCTGTAAATCTATACAGGAGCAGAAAGTCTCATCTTCCTCCCACGGAACAGCTGGTAGTTTCAAATTGCTGACCTTGTGGTTATTTCTTTATAATCGCTGCATTTTTTGTTTTCTTCCTTATGCTATAACCTGCCTAGTCTTGTCTGCCTGCTTGGGGATCAACAACCTCAATTAAAAGGAGTCCTTGTGGTACAGCGGTGAAATGCTGACTTGTTAATCATAAGATCCGTGGTTCAAATCCACCAACCGCTCAGTGGGAAAGCATGTAGCAATATGACTTCTGGTATGGCATTGTTGGATAAGCGCACGACTGCAAGGTTGGTTTGAATCACAAGGTCGGTGGTTCAAACTCACAGTTGCTCTTCAAAAACCCTATACTGGGTCGCTATGAGTCAGAACCGACTCTCTGGCACTTAACAGTGACAACAGCATGCTCTCATAAAAATTTCAACCTTTGAAAGCTTTCAAGCAATTCTACTCTGACCTATAGGTTTTTTGTGAGCCAAAATCAACTTAATGCCTAACAACAAGCACAATTTAAATGGCTTAACCCAATGTCTTTTTAAATGCCAACTTCAACCACTAATTTAGATGTGGCACTGTGGGTTAATGAGCTGGACTACAATGCCAGTTTGAACTGAAAGGTGGGCAATTCAAGCTCACCAGCTACTCCTCAGAAACCTTTTACAGGGTCACTATGGATACGAACCAACTCTACAGCACATAACAACAACAACAACAAATAGATCTACAGTAATTCCTGGATGGTGCTAACAGGAAGGCTGGCAGTCCTAGTCTACCAGAAGTGTCGTGGAAGAAAGTCTTGGCAATCTACTAATAAAAAAATCAGCCATTGAAAATCCTGTGGAGAATAGTTGTATTCTAATTAACGAGGTTTCCATGAATTGAATCTACTCAGCAACAGCCGCTGTAAACACTCCTCTACAAAGAGAGCACATTGTCAGAGTCAAGCGCACAGTCATGGGAAGTGGAGGTATTAACACTTCTCTCAGTATTTTGTATCCAACTAGATCCTTCTATGTATTGCCACCATTCCAGGACCTAGCAGAAAGCCCTGAACATGTTTTCAGATACTCTGTGCATGTTCTTGGAATCTCTTTTCCCCCACCACTCACTGCTGTCGAGTTGATTTCGACTCATAGCAACCCTCAGTTGTTATTGTTGTTGCTAAGTGCAGTCAAGTCAGTTCTGAGGAGCCAGCTGGTGTGCGTATCCTACAGCTATGCTGTTCTTGTTGTTGTTAAGTGTTGTCGAGTCAGTTCCAACTCATATCAACCCTGTTCTGACTAATAGCAATCCTGTATAGGGTTTCTGAGGAGCAGCTGGTGGGTTTGAACTGCTTAGGACAGGGTAAAACTGCTCCATAGGGTTTTGGAGATTGTAAATCTTTAGAGGAACAGATGGCCTTATCTTTTTCCCAATATCTGGCATCTCTTCTAGTCTTTGGTAATTTCATTTCTTTTCTCCAAGAGAATTACATTTTAAATTCTAGTGGAATGCTTATCTGTTTTTGCCATCCAGGGGCTCTTTAAAGTAGGGTAGAAAGACCACTGAACCAGTCCTACTGAGTACCTCCTAGGGGCCATTTACACATATGTTTTACATACATTATGTTTTTTCTGTTTTTCATAACAGCTCTGCAACATTCTTCATTTTGCATCTGCAAAAGAACTGAGCCTTACTTAGTAAGGTTAAGTAGCTGTATGAAAACCATACAATTTGACAGTGGTAAAACTAGGACTTAAGCACAGAGACAGGCTCACTCGAAAGCTCTTTCCACTCTGCTCACTGTTTCCATTGCTCAGTGACCTAGGAGAGATCACTGAGCTGCTCTTAGCCATATGTATCTCCATATCTGCATGTGTAAAATGCATGTCACCTTTTGAAGCATGATTCTAATTTCATTGCAATATATTAGAAGCTTTCTAGTTGAAGTCACAATTTGGAAAGTAATTGATTTGACCATAGCTTTCTATTAGAGATGTCTCTATTACGTGACTGAAAATGTTCCTTTAATTGGTGAGGACCATTACCCATGATCTTTTTCTAGAAAGTTAGAAAAGGTAGATGTGTCCCTTACCCAGCATCTGAGCATAGGACGTCTGTCTGGAGCAGATAGTATCATATTTGGGTCCCCAAGGTGACATGGACAGATTAGAAAGAAGTTAGAGGCAGATGTCTCTGCTTCTAGGAAGGGCTTATAATGAATAAATCTTCTATCTGCAAGTCTTTAAGATGAATGAGTTCAACACATCAGAGTTTAAGAAGAAGTGAAACCTATGGACTTTGAAGAAAACCGGAGGGACTAGAGGAAATAACAATGTGTTACTTCTATAAACAGCTGTAATAAACACCATTGATTGAAATCCCTTTATCTCTCAGGCCAAAGGCCAGTCCCAATGCTGGTTATTAACGTGTGTGTGTGTGTGTGTGTGTGTGTGTGTGTGTGTAACCATTTTTAATTAATTGAGGAAACTCACTGTATTGAAAGTTTGTGCTTCAGAATGCCCACAGCCTCTTGTGTACACAGCCACACTTATGTGAACGTAGTCTCTTGTCCATATCAACTTAGCAACAATTGGATGATAAGCATTGGGCACATGACCCATACATGCTGATCAGTATGGCCCAATTAGTGAAAACTCAGCTTAACTGATACGTTATTAAAGAATTAGGCCAATGGTATCTTCTCTCTCAAAAAAATGTGTACAGAAACATAAAGAAGAAATTGAGCAGTTCTGAGGTTGCAAGACACTGATGGTATTGAAGGAAGATACCCAAGATGCAATGAAGGCTCCAAGAATTGACAGAATATCAACTGAAATGTTTCTTCAGGATGCTGAGCTCTAAGCACTCACACGTCTATGCCAAGAAATCTGGAAGACAGCTACCTGACTAACTAACTGGAAGAGATCCACATTTGTACTAATTCCATAGAAAGAGGACCCAATAGAATGTGCAATTTACCTAACAATATCCTTAATATTATTGTAAATTATTATTTTTAATTTTTATTAAATAATTAGCAAGTAAAATTTTGCTACAAATAATTCAAAAAATGGTTGCAGTGCTATACTTACAGGGAGCTGTCAGGAATGTAAGCCGGATTCAGAAGACAACATGGAATGTAGAATCCAGCTGGATCTTGGTTAAAAGCATAAAGTATCAGAAAGATGTTTACTTATGTCTTATTGACTATGTAAAGGTATTTGACTCTGTGGATCATAATAAACTATGGATAACATTGTGAACAACAGGGAATTCTAGCACTGCATTGTGCTTATTTGGAACCTGTACATAGACCAAGAGGTAATCATTCACACAGTAAAAGGGTATTCTGAATAGATTTAAATCAGGAAATGTGTGTCAGGGTTGTATCCTTTTACAATACTTATTCATTTGTATACTTGCTGTTCAAATAATCTGAGAACAGTATGCATGCTGTTCAAATAATCTGAAAGGCTAGATGAAGCTAGTCTCTATGAAGAAGAATGCAGCATCAGGAATGGAACAAGGTTTATTAACAACCTGAAATATACAGATGATAAGACCTTGCTTGCTGAAAGCAAAGAAGACTTGACACACTTACTGATCAAGATCAAAGACTCCAGTATGAATTGCAACTCAGTATAAAAAAAACAAAAGTCCTCACAACCGGACCATTACACAACAACACAATAAATGGGAGAACTGTTGACAGGCTTTCACTATACTTGGATTCACAATCAACACTCATGGAAGTAGCAGTAAGGAAATCAAGCAATGCATTGCATTGGGCAAATGTGCTTCAGAAGACCTCTCTAAAGTGCTGAATAGCAAAAATGTCACCTTGAGGACTAAGGTGTGCCTTACCAAGCCATGATATTTTCAATTGACTACATGACACTTAACAACAGCATCTGCATGTGAAAACTTGACAATGAAGATAAAAGAACAGAGAAGACTTGATGCATTTGAATCATGGTGTTGGAGAAGAATGCTGTATATCATTGAGTGGCAGGAAACAGACAAATTTGGCTTGGAAGAAGTACAGCCAGAATGTCCCCTAGAAGCAAGGATGGCAAGACAAGACTTGGTTTCACATACATTGGACATGTTATCAGGAGGGACCAGTTCTTGGAAAAGGATATTAAGCTTGGTAAAGTAGAGGGTCAGCAAAAGAGTCAATTTTGAGATGGATTGACATAACGGCTTCTGCAACAATGGATCCAAACATAATAACAATTATGAGGAAGGTGTAGGACTAGACAGTGTTTTCTTCCATCATCCATAGGTCTGTATGAGTCAGAAATGCCTTGGTAGCACCTAACAAGATTGCAAGTAGAATGTAAAAGGTGCTAAATACGAGCACACAGAAGAAACTACAAGTATGTAAAGCCACCAGATAACAGTTAAATGCACTGTGAGCAAATAAACAGAGATACAGAGATTTGGGGATTGGTGAACTACTATTGAAAAATAATGTAGTAACTGGGCCACTTGGCTGATAGTACTAGAGTAAGGCTCTAGCATCTGTGAACCTGACCTGTGTAAGGCCTATTCTTGTGTAAGGCCCAGATAAACACACATACACACAAAAATCACAGTTTCACTGATGTGATTCCAACTCATAGAAACCTTAAATGAAAAAGTAGAATGGTTCCATGGGGTTTCTAAGGCTGTGATCTTCACATAAGGAGACTGCCAAGTGGCTGGTGGGTTCAACTGTTTACCTTTCAGTGAGGAGTCAAACACTTAAGTTGCAATGCTCAAATTTCTGACCTCCTGGATTTTCAATACATCTATCTAATCAAACTCCCATTTCATAGGCTACCTGAATAAATCTTCAGATCCTAGCAATAAAAGGTATTTGATGAACTGTATTTGGAATATAGGAGCTCTGGTAGCACAGTGGTTACAAGTTGGGTTGCTAGCCTCAAGATTAGCAGTTCAAAACTACCAGCCATTTGGCAGAAGAAAAATGAGGCTTTCTACTCCCATAAAGATTTACAGCCTTGGAAACCCTACACAGAGTGGCTATGGGTCAAAATTGACTCCATAGCACGTAACAACCACCACCATATTTGAAATATATCTTAAAGTAAAAACACTGGCATTATTTTTAAAGTATAATAATATGACTAGTGCAATTAGTGTGTATTGATAAACTACTCAGACAAAGGAGAGATGAGAGAAGAGATTTTATTTATTTACTTTGCCCATTCCAGAGCTCAGTCAAACCCTAGATCAGTTTACTGCACCAGCATTCTGGTCTGTGAATTTTAAACCACCTCTATCTTCAACCATAAAGTTCATAGCAAGATTCTGCATCATCTTTGCCCAGAATAAGGGGAAACATCAAGAATTTAGAACTTAGAAATTCAGTGTTTCACTTTAGCCTTTGCAAAGGCAGGTCAATCTGCCTTGCTGATGCTCTGTATTAAAGGCATAATGGGCTACGTAGCAAATCATTCTGTGAAAATAAGGTAAAGCCCTTGGGAATCAGACTAGTTGTTTTCCTCCCCAGAGTTGGCAAAGCCTGGATGCTCTTGAACTAACGCCCTATTGCATGCCAAGTGGAATAGCAATTTCATTTTCTTGAAATTCTTTTACCAACCACAAATAGACCCAAATTAAGCTCAGCAAACCTGAATTTGTTATTGAAATTGAATGACTATGTGTTTATCCAAAAGTAAAATAGCCAAGTTTCATGCTAGATTGTCTGCAGACTGAAATATGAGATGGTCAGCTCTTTCCAACATGCACATGTTAATGGCTTAAATTGTTACACATGTAAACATTAATAAGCTCATTTAGCAGTCACTGAACTCTGCATTTTTCTAACACATTTGCTTTCATCTTTGCACTAGAGATAAACAATTGGAAAAAATCCATCATTTAAGTGCAATTAAGCTTAATAATTACTCAAATTTGTCATTCATAAATCATAACCAATAAAACATTTCCAAGCAATTGCTCATCGGTGGAATCACTAGGTATGCATTTAATGATAACAAGAGAACTACTCTTTCATGTATGAGTACATAAAATCCCTTTGTTTAAAGAAAGACCATGTTTGTCTCTCCTATCACATTCCCCAGAAGACTGAATACAGAATGTGGATGCCAACTGTAGAATCACAAATAGAAGGTACAAATTGTTCTAAATCTACTATTCTGTTCTTGAGAGAGGATATCACCTCTCCTTGACTTCTTCTTTTATCACAGAAAGAACAGAATCATTTGTAACATGACTCTTTGCTAATTCAGATAGAACCTGGTAAAAGTCCTATATTACCAACCTATCAGAACCATGCTATCCCTGCCCACTAGTGCTATACAGAGTTTCATTATTTGCATTGCTTTCTCTTGCTCACTGGGTAAGCAGGTATTGATATGTGACTTTATATGTATATACCCTAACCATATACATATATATCTATCGTTACCTGAAGATTTCTGGTGATACTTGTAACTTAATGAGTAGAAACTATTGAGACTCACATACAGGGGCATTTTACTATATTCCTACTCTACACATTATCTATGGAGATGTGTGTGGGTGGGTTTGTACAACTGTGTTCATGGACAGTCAGAAATCCATCAACGACCTTGAAAATATACTACAAAATTCATGCTCTTTTGTGCTAATATATTATACTCATTGAAATAATTGTTGTTGTGTGCCATCTAGATGATACCGACCCATAGGGTTTCCAAAGAAGCTGGTAATCTTGAACCACCAACCTTGCCGTTCAAACCAACTTTGCAGTCCAGTGCATTAACCCACGGCACCACACCAGGACACTGAATAGTAATATTGGCAAATATTTGAGCAATTTTCAATGAATGTTGTTATTATTGTTGTTACATGCCATGGAGTCGGTTCCGACTCATAGCGACCCTGTACAGAGCTTCCAAGGCTGTAAATCTTTACGGGAGCAGAAAAAGCCTAATCTTTCTCCCATGGAACAGCTGGTAGTTTCAAACTGCTGACCCTGAGGTTAGCAGCCCGATTCATAACCACTACGCTACCAGAGCTCCATTATTTCACTAAACTCTTTGGATAGTACTGTCAGGTACATAGGAAAGATATTCTAAACCTAGAGAAGAGGAAGCTGTGGCTTGCTCGAGATGACACAAAATAGAGAAATCTGGTTCCAAATCCAGGTTTTCTGAATCAAAGTTTGCTCATTTCATTCACCTATAGAAGCAGTAGTCAAGAAATGTGTTGCACAGGACAAATCTGTAGCAAAAGACCTCTTTTAAGTATTGAAAAGCAAATGTGGCAGTTGGAGGACTACAGTATATCTGACAACTATAGTGTTGAAGAATTTAATACACTATGGATTGTCAAAGAATGAAAAAAAATTTATCTTGGGAAAAGTAAGCAAGTCTTCATCTCATATTCTTTGGACGTGATATCAGGAGTGACCAGTTCCTAGAGAAGGACATTATGTTTGGTGAAGTAGACGGTCAACAAGAGGAAACCCCTTAACAAGACAGACTGGCACACCAGCTGCAACAATGTGCTCAAACAGAGTAGTGATTGAGCAGGTTACTTAGGACCAGGCAGCATTTTGTTCTCTTGTATACAGGGTTACCATTAATCAAAATCCACCTGAGGGCACCTAACAACAAATCAAGGTGCCTCTTTAAAGCTTGGATATGCTGATTGGCAATTTACCATCTACCTGATCTTCTTACCCTAGCAATTTTTGAGTGCCTGAAGACCATGCCTCTGATGCAGTTTTGTTGCAAATACTAGCCAGCTAAATGTATCATATGTATTGTTTCCATTTTGAAGCCATTAGACACCCATTGTCTCCCGTAATCTCATCTCCATCCTGTTTGGTCCTTTTTCTCCTCTAGCATTCATTCGTCCTCTCTCCTAAGTTTCCAGTGGACCCTCCAGATATGTTCCACGTTAAATAAACTCTCCAGTATCCTCAGACACACTTACAAAGACATCTTTGCTTTAACTCACACTTGGTTCTACCCTCAAGGTCAAATTTTCCTGAACCTCTAGAAAAAGACAAATGAATATGTCAGTAACTCTGTCTTCAGAAAAGGAGCATTTTAATTGGGGCCATTGTCACATAAACAAGGGTTCTATAATGTGTCCTGGTGTGCTTCTCTTGGATAAACACTGGGCTGCTAACCACAAGTTTGGTGGTTCAAAGTCACTAGACTACTTGGAAACCCTATACAGGGTCTCTATGAGTTGGAACCGACTCAATGGCACTTAGAAACAATAATGTGAAGATATCATTTGTTCAATGTGCATTTGGATAGTATGATAATAGGCTTATAGAAAATCACTCTTTTCATTTAACAGATGAGGAAACTGAGGCTCAAAGATACAGTAGTACTCAACAACAAAGATATAACAACAACAGGGAAGACCGAAGGAGCTCTGGTAGTGAAGTGGTTACTAGTCAGACTGCTAACCTCAAGGTCAGCAGTTAGAAACTACCAGACATTCTGCAGTGGAAAGATGAGGGCTTTCTGCTCCCGTAAAGACTTATAGCCTCAGAAACCTTACATAGGGTCGCTCTGAGTCAGAACCGACTCCACAGCACATCACCATCACTACCACCAGAAAGACCTAGGATGAACTCTACAGTGATTTTCTTAAAAGGGAAAATCCTTCTGTCATGGGAATAACCACCCTATAATTTACCTGCTATATAAGAAGTTTTGCTTCTATCACGGCTTCTCAAAACAAGGTTTATTTGTGTGCATTTGATACTCAGACAGAAACTTACCACTAAATCTCCTTAGCAGGAGTATTATTACTTCTTTATTTTGAGTCCTAACTTGAAGAGGAGTCCTGGTGTGGCACTGTGGGTTAATGTGCTGGACTGCAAAGTAGATTTGAATTTCAAGGTCTATGGTCCAAGGTCACCAGAAGCCCTATATGCAGGGTCGCTATGGGTTAGAACAGACTCAACAGCACTTAACCACAACTTGAAAACAGATGCATAAATACATAAGGCATTGTGTTAAATTGTAAGAAGTCAAAATAATAAATTTGGTTGTTAAGTATCATGACCCCAAAATAAGCTATCCTATAATTATTTTCATGTTAGAGAAGTTTGATGTAACAGTGGTCTGTATCTCCCTCGGATGACGACACACCAACACTAAGCACTCTAATAGGGCTTTAAAGACTATTAATTGAGAAGAGTAATAGACATTTATCTGTTAGTTTCAGATGCATTTGTTGTTCTTTGGGCAAATATGCAGACATAAGAGAATTACCACGTCTGCTCTTTCCTTTTCACTGGGTTCAAATGACACATTGTTATCTAAATGATAATCCCCATTCCTTGATGTTATTAATAAACAAACTTTTAAAAATATAATTGTTAGTTATTGATCCCATGCCAAAAATCTGTCACAAGTGTATAAATTAGCATGAACATATGTTAATGCATAATTTAACATTTGCAACAGGGCTTTGTTGAAAAATTGATGAAAATTCATGAAAGAGCCTTTCTAGATTAAGTTGCCCAATAAACAAGTAACCAGAGGCATTCACAATGTAGAGTTAATGCAGCTGTTTGAAATTAGCCTCCTTAGGTTATGCAGGATCTTTATAAGACATAGTTGAACCTTTCAACAAATGATTTTCAAATCAGTTGAATCACAGATGTCGACATTTAAGAACTAAATGGGAAGGGACTGAGGGGCCATACAGGCCAATGTTTCCCAACATAAGCCACCTGTGTCAGAGTCATTTCTGCACCGATCACAAATGTTCCTCATCTGGGTCCATTTCCAGGCTTCCAGAACAAAATTTCTGAAAAGAGAACCTAAAAACCAGCCTTATCAATCCCCTAAGCCCCTCAGCTATTTCTTATATTTTTAAAAAGTTGAGATCCAACCATGTGGAGTGTAAAATTTGAGAGTCTGAGTCCCAGATCATGAGGTGTCCCCTAATCATAGGAGACAGGTCTGTGACTAAAACCCTTATTTCCTTAGTCTCAGTCCAGCGTTCTCCCTCTACATTTCAAAGAACAGTAAGTAATAGGAGAAAGAAATGGAGTAAACAAGCGAGCAAAGAATGAGTTAGCACCAGTTACCAGGCTAATTCTACTTGGTGGCAATGACTAACTTACTATTATGGGCCAGGCTCTGTTCTCAACATTTACATCTACAATCCTCACATCAGACTTCTGAATTAAGTACAATTACTATCATCTTCAAATTATAAGTGAGAATGCTAAGAGAAAGGAGGGGTTTTGACCTCTATTAATTACAAATCTATTCTTGTGGTATCAGAATTATCACTTTCATTGATGGAAATCACATAAGAAATACCATACTGAGCTTCATCTTGATTGGTTAGGAGGTACTAATTTTCTTTTGAGATGGGATGTTATAAAGTATCTCTGATCAAAAAATGGGCTTTCAGAAGACTGATCCTCTAGATAAAAAAAAAAAAAATTCCTCTTTGGGATATATACTTAATGACTATACAATAATCTAAATAGGAAACATTCATACCTAAATGACACCCAAGAAAGGTGACTGAAATTCCTTGCAATGATAAAGTGGCAATCAAGATGAGCTTGGAGTTGGGTTGTCAGGGAGAGTCAATAAAACTGTAGAATGTCCACTTAAATTTGAGTTTCAACAATGAATACTTATTTTAGGATAACCCCAGACCCACTGTTGAGCAGATTCTGACTCACAGTGACTCTTCAGGACAGAGTAGAATTGCTCCAAGGTTGTTATGAGTCAGAATCAACTCAATAGCTCACAATAACAATGTCCTAAATATTGCAATATTGCCAATAAAAATAGAGGTTGTCCAGTAAAATCTGGGATTCAGATAAACAACAAATCTTTTTCAGTATAAGTATGTCCCTGGTATTATAATATTGCAATATTGACTTAGATGTAAATTATTCACTTTTTATCTAAAATCCAGATTTGAGATTTGTAGTCTATCTGGAAACGCTAGCTTGGAGAATAAAAGAGGGAAGGTTCATTTAGGAGAGTATTATCAGGAGTGGGTGGCTTGCCTCATTAGGGAATTGAGTGTAACCCTTAGGAAGTAGAAACTCAGTGTACCTGGGACATAAGAGGGCACAAGAAGAGGAGTTTCTTAATCTTGCCCTTTTGGCCAATGTTTATCTAATGTTGGGTAGATATAACATTGCCATGTCATCTGCCTAGACAAAACGTCTACGAAGATGTGTAAACAATAAAAATCATGTTGAAGGTATTTTAAAACTGGAAATGTAGCTACTGCTATGGACCAACCCGGATGTAATTATCTCTGAATCCCAGCATTATCCCTGAGTCATTCAAGACCATGCCTTAATCTCGAATGTTTAGCCATTTCATTGCTTCTCTCTTAGTTTCACAACTAAGTAATCAGCTTCTGAAAATCTGGAAAGTTCTACTCTAGTTCTCTTTACAAAGTAAGCTTGCACAGAATGTTTATTGAAAAAGATTGAAGACTCAGATTTTTTTTCAGGCTTGATACATAGATTTTGCCTAAATTATTCATTTATTCATTAAGTCTTCCAACAAATATTTATTGAGTGCCACCTTAACTCTGCAATTTGATTTGCCTGGAGAAGCAGCATCAGGATGAGAGATTGGCTCAGTTACCAACCAATATCAAGTTTTACGTCCCCTTCAGTCAACACAGAAAACTGTGGTTTATTAATACAAAATCCATGGGGAAAACCACTCATTTTTGGTTGTTTTAAAATCACGGTGGTAGTGGTTATGTACCTCAGAGTCAGATCCAACTCATAACAACACTGTACAGGGTTTCTGAGGCTGTAAATCTTTATGAGAGTGAAAAGCCTCATCTTCCTCCAGTAGAACAGCTGGCAGCTTCAAACTGCTGACTCTGTGGTTAGCAAACCAATTTGTAACCACTACGCTACCAGAGCTACTTAAAATCCTGGTAAATTCCCCAGAATCCTGTATCCCTTTCCCAAGGTGAGTATCTCACATAGCAGTTCACATAGCGGTGTAAGTATGATGCATTCATAACGCCTGAAATGATTCAAGGAACATGCTAAGAGATTTAATATGAATCTCACTTTAATCACTTTGACAGTTGAATTTATTTCAGAATATTAATTTCTAGCCTGGTAGAATAGTGGATTACGAGCTAAACTGCTAACCAAAAAGTTAGCAGTTCTAATCTACCAACTACTCCGTGAGAGAAAGATGAGGCTATTTGCTCCTGTAAAGATTTCCAGCCTTGGAATCCCTATACACGGTTGCTATGAGTCAAGCTTACCGGCCACTCCTTGGAATCTGTATATAGTGTTGTTATGGGTCAGAACTGACTCGATGGCACTTAACAACAATGAGTCGGACCGACTCCATGGCATACAACTACCCCCACCACCATGCACCATGTTTAAGAAGCAGGCTGCTAACAAAATGTCACAGGTTGAACCCACCAACAACTCTAAAGGAGAAAGATGTAGTCAGCTTCCATAATGATTACAAACTTGAGAAATTTATGGGGAAGTTCTACTCTGTCCTATAGACTCAAAGACAGTAAGTTTCCTTTCAATTTGTTGTTACTGTTGTTACGTGCCATTGAGTTGGTTCTGACTTAGAGTGACCCTGTATACAGTTTCTGAGGAGCCGCTGGTGGGTTTAAACCACCAATCTTGTGGTTAACAGTCCAGTGTTACCCTACAGCACCACACCAGGACTCCTGGTTTTACGTTATACAACATGAAGTAATTAATGAAATCTAAGATGTGGCGCTGTGGGTTAATGTGGCAGACTGCAAAGCTATTTGAACTGCAAGGTATGTGGTTCAAGCTCACCAGCTACTCCTTGGAAACCCTATAAAGGGTCGCCATGGGTTGAGATTGACTTGACAGCACTTAACAACAAGAAAAATACTTATAAATCAATCATATATATATATATATGTATATGAACCTCAAGGTCAGCAGTTTGAAACTACCAGCTGTTCCGTGGGAGAAAGATGAGGCGTTCTGCTCCCGTAAAGATTTACAGCCTCAGAAACCTGTACAGGGTCACTATGGGTCGGGACCGACCCCACGGCACATAACAACAACAAAATATATATATTTACATCTCCCTCCAGACCAGAACTTCAGAGATGGAATATGCAGGTGCAAAGTGAGGAAAAGAATAAAGTGACTGTGTTGTAATAAAATTGAGTTCTTCAATAGAGTTTCTTGCTTGAATATACTCATAGAATCAATTAAAACAGCGGAGAAAAACTTTTTTTTTTCTTAAATAATCTGCTTCAAACTAATTAAACAAAATATGAAATTACATGGTTAGGAAGAACATAGCAATTTTCAA
Organism: Chrysochloris asiatica; assembly: GCF_000296735.1. NCBI lineage: Eukaryota > Metazoa > Chordata > Mammalia > Afrosoricida > Chrysochloridae > Chrysochloris > Chrysochloris asiatica. Next base: position 4,237,247 of record NW_006408539.1, on the reverse strand, counting down.
AGCTGCAGGAAGCTCAAATAATTTGTTCACAGGTTTAAACCACAGCCATGTAGTTCTTATACATGAAAACCACCTCAACTAAAGCAACACAATCCCCACGATTTTTGTAACCAGAATGTTAACAAATGAAACAGAACACTTTGATTCTCTTTCCCTAAAAATGTTGTAAGAAATGTTGAGAGAAATACATCATTACATATAATCCAAAAAGAAAATGTCTTGCAAAAGACACAAAGTATTGTTAACCTGCTTTGGAATCCTGGTGTGGCGCTGTAGGATAAGTGCAAGGTCAGTTTGAACTGAAAGGTTAGCAGTTCAAACTCACCAGCTGCTCCTTGAAAACCTTATGCAGGGTCGCTAGGAGTTGGAACCAACTCCATGGCACCTAACAACAACAATGGAGTCCTGGTATGGCACTGTTGGATAATCATTAGGCTACTAACCATAAGGTTGGAGGTTCAAACCCACCAGCCACTCCTTGGAAACCCTATACAATGTCGCTATGAGTCGGAATTGACTACACAGTACTTAACAACAAAAACAACAACAAATAAATGGAGTCCTGGTGCAGTGCTGTGTAGGATAAGCACTGGATTACCCACCAGCTGGGTAATCCTCAGAAATCTTATATAAGGTCTCCATGAATTGGAACTGACTTGATGACACTTAACTTGGATTGAATTAAGGTCACTGATTGATTCATGTCCTCTCAAATATGTGTGGAGTCCTGATGTGGCATCCTGGAATAATGCACTAGACCGCAAGGTCAGTTTGAACCACAAGGTCGGTGATTCAAACTCACCAGCCAGTCCTCAGAAATCCTATACAGGTCGCTATGACTCCAGAGCACTTACAACAACAACAAACTTTGTGTTGGAACCCTAACCCCAATCCAGGTGTATGAAATTCCATTTCAGGGAGTTTCTTTGTTATTTTAATGAAGTCATATCAGTGGAGGTGTGTTCCAAACCTAATCCTGTTGGAGTTATAAAAAGAGCAAATTAGACAATGGAGCAAGCACAGATGGGTTGAAGGGTTTGGCTATAGATGTCTTGTGAAGACTGTCCAGGCACATGAACTGTGACAACATCTAGTGAGTCAAGGACCTTCCTCCAGAGGCAACCAAATGAGCCTTCCCTGAGAGCCAGCCTCCTGACAGACTTTTAGCCTCTTAAACTGTAGAGTCCTGTGGTGATGCTGTGGGGCAATGCCCTGGACCGATAGGCTAGTTTGAACCACAATACTGGCATTCAAACTCACCAGCTGTTCCTCAGAAATCCTATACAGGATCATATGAGTTGAAACCAACTTGAAGACACTTAACAACAACTACAACAAACTATGAGAAAATAAGTTTCTGTTCTTTCAAGCCACTCAACTGGGGTATTTCTGTGATATCCCCATTAGCGAAGACAACCCAGTCTGCAAGACTGGATTATTATAATGGAAAAACCACACAACACAAGACATTAATTAGCAAATAGACTACCCTCTGAAAATCTAGGGTGGTATCCGGGGCACCATAAAACATGGCCAACCCACAAATGTCTCTTCTATGAACATTGTTCACCAACATGGAAACCTCCAGAAAACTCAACCATTAGAATTGCTCCTTTAGTGAGCAACAAAGGGTGCCACCCAGCTGCCAGTAAATGTATGCGCATTATCTGAAAGCTTCTGTCCTAGTTTAAGGTACTGTGAAGAAGGAAAGGTTCTCCAGATAAATGAAAATAGATTCGTTGACTGTAGCAGCAATACTGAGTGATGACCATCTTCGGAGTCGTGGTTAAGGAAGGGCCCCTTTGGGTAACTGATGCTGAGGGGGGTGGCTTGAGAGAACGTAAAGACAATCAAAATGCAGCTCCAAGTTTACAACCACCTCTCGTCCTAAAGGATTAATCTGCTTTCCTTTTGTAACCCACTTGACCTTAAGGGAATATGCTTTCATTATTGTATTACAGCTGGGCTAGAAGACAGGAGAGGAGAAGGGAGGAACCAGGAAAAGGCCGATGTTTTCCTCTGGTGCTCCTGCCTGGCTCACCCTCTCTCCCTATCTCTTTTGTTCAGGGGCTCTGTCTCCATCATGGTTCATTGAAAGTTCTTCATCTTCAAGCAATTTCCATGAAACGATCAGACAACCCCCAATCGGAATGGCAATTAGCCAGATGTCAACTGTTCTATTATGTCCGTTCCTCGGTTCAACATTATTTAGTCGTGGCATACTAACAGAAGGGGAGAATTATTGAGGTGGGTCCCACCAGGGCTCCACTTTATATGCCTGTAAGGAAAGTGAAATAGAATCAAAAGAAGGGCCACAAAGATAGAGTCCTCTGTCTTGCACACTTTTCTTTTACTCATCATCCCAGCTCTGCCTCCGGTCCCTCTGACTTGCCTCCACACCATCATCTCTCTCTGTTCGAGGTTCATTACATCACAGACATCCTAAATATTAACGTCTGTTGAGATGATGAAGTACCGCTGCACACTTGCCTTTACAAACACAATGTCTCTTATTGTCCTTTATCATCAAAATCTGCAGAAAAGCCTGCACTCCCTGGGGCCTTCATCCACCCATCAGCTTCTTAAAAATTAACATACATTAAAAGGTTCCCACTGCACCTCAGTTCACATTCAGACATGAAGCCTACTCCTTGGAGCATATGAGTTCTTACTTATGAGTAAATTAAGGCATGGATCACAGAAACCACAAAAAGCCAACGATAGCTGCTCAACAATGCAAGGTCTGCTCCCAATCTGGCTAGAACATTCTTGAGTTCTCCCACATGAGTGCATTTTTCTAAGGCATGTGGAGCTAAGAAACAGGAACATTGTCATTCTGAAAGACCTAATCATCTGAGGAGGAAACCTTTCCACATATTTTCATCTGTTCCTCCAGAATCTAATTAGCAAGAGGGTTTTCATCCCCCTGCTGAACTGTTTCAACTCAGGGGCACAGTTACAATTCCCTGACTTTCTTTCAGGGTCACAAACTAATCAGTACCTTAACTGCTTAGACAGGTGATTAATCAGCAGCCTGAGTGGAAGGTAAGGTAAACAGGAGCCTCAAGGTGGAGGGCCAGCAGCTGTTTTCTTAAAAGCAGCTGAAACAAAAACACCCCCAGAGGTTCAGTGGACTCTCTCTCCTTCAGCTCTGTTGTCAAACATGCTCAGTTTATGAGTAAAGAATGGTTTTCATAATTGCCAGCACTGTACACTTAGCATGCATGCCCACACAAGAGCAAGAGGAAAAAGAGTGAGAACTGAAAAAAAAAAATGTGCATATATCATGCCAGGCTCAGTTCACCTGCATTCAATTTCATCTCCAGAATTGGATTGTTTTTCTGAGACTTGCACAATTTAATTTTTGCTTTTTATTTATTTATTTATTTTAAGATACACTAAGGTGTAAGGATTTCAGGGTTATGTTTAGTTCGACCCACCCCTCAAATGGAAAAATCTAAGACCAAATGGTATAGGAAGAACTGACTATTTCTCCATCACAGTCTTCTCAACCCAAGCCATTTATATTTGCATCTCATGCATTTTCACATTTTTCCTCCCTTATAAAGTTACCCAGCAACCTGCAAGGTCCAAACTCTGGTGCCTCATTCTCATTGGAAGTCTGTCTTGACCACTTCCAGCACACAGCAATGGCCTGGTCCTCTTAAATCACAGCCAAGTGGGCACATATTACATTCTTCTTCTCCTGAGACACGCTCAGTCCTACCCCATGGATTCAATCCTTGTACTTGCTCAGTAATTATCCCCTAAGTTATAACTTTATACTTCTAGGAGCATTATGTCTTGTTTAAAATATGAAGAATCAAGCATTAGGGCAGTTAATGACACACTTTGAGGAAAAAGCAGTGTTATGATCTGGGATAAGAACAAGGGGAGGAGAACATTGGAATGTTCCTCACATCACTATTCATAACAGACAAAAGAGGAAGGGAGAAAAATGTCCATTGACAATAAAATAAACTGTAAGGTAGTGATTCAATATTATGCAACAATGATAATTAATTACAACCAAAGTCAACATCACAGATGAACTGGATCCAAAAGATCATGTACTGTATGATTCAATTTATAGAATGACCCCATCTAGGCAAATCAAATTTGTGGTGTTAGAAATCAGGACAATTTGTTCCTCATGGAATGACGTTAGAAAAGGGGTCCCAATGGTCTCCATTAATTTGTAACATTCCGTGTCTTAATCTGCAGTTGGATTATCCCACTGTATTTATTCTCTTGGAAGCCTCACTGGCTGTGTTCTAACACATGAACCTTTCTATTTATAATATTTCAATCAAAAGTTCCACTTAAAAAAAGGAAGGGGATGAACTTGTTAAGTGTCACTGAGTAGGCTTCAATAAGTAGCGACCTTGTATAGGGTTTCCTATGGTGGGTCGACGGCCGATTTTGGAACGAGCAGTCCAATGTTTATCCAGTGCTCATTATATGATGGTGCCTTTCTTACTCATTAATTTCTGACTTGGTCTAGAAGTCATGGTGAGCAGGATACAGAAGGCATGAAGGACAGTATCTTGGTATTCTTATCACTTGTTTCTTTCTACCTGCAATGACTAATAACGAATCCATTTTATGCAACCAGATTATATAAATAATTTTCCACTGCAATATATTGCAAACAACCAAAGGAACCCGTGAGTTCTACTACCTGCTCTTTGCATTGTGGAACTCCACACACCTCTCAGGAAGCAGCACATATGGGCCTAAGTGACACATGAACACTGACCACAGAGGTGGGAGCCAAATGCAATCAGATTTGAAACACAAATAGAGTTAAATGCCGTTCTCACTTTTTTAATATAAAAATATAATTACAAAGTAAATTTCCAAGACTTTTCATGTTGGATACCAAAGGATCTTCTTGCATACCCTTATTGGTACACTTTGGAGACCACTGGTTTAAAAATCAGGCTGTATGGTTATCACAGAGCCTTGATGGATTCGTTATCTTAAAATTTTTCCTAAAATGGACACATGCCTCAAAAAGATTTAAAGATTTCTCTACAGAAATGACAGATTGATAATTAAGTACAGAATAAAATAGCAAAGCAGACATTTCTACTATTTCTAAAATAGTGCAAGTTAAAAAAAGGCAATCTAATTAGGTCTGATGAGAAGTCTATAAAATAAATAAATAAGTAAACAATGAAGCTATCAAAAAGACTCTTAGAACTACTTTTTGTTCATAATTATGAATGCCTCTCCATGTATTTAATATGCCTTTCTCTAGTGATGGTATGAGGCTATCATAATTAGTACATTATAACTATTCCATCATTATCTTATCCTTTTAAATAATGTCCTTGAAGATTATATATTACTTCATCATTATCTTGGCCTTTGATATTCTATTTATGGTTTTGTTTTGAGATAATTATAGATTCATATATAGTTATAAGAAATAATAGTTTTACAAAACAGTACTGTAACATCACAACCAAGTTGATATGAATACAATCTAACAATGTTTATAAAACTTTTCCAGTTATACTTGTACTCACCTATGTGTGCAAGCATGTATGTATTAGGTTCTATGTTGTTGTTGTTGTTTTTGTTAAGTGCCATTGAATCTGTTCCGAATAACAGCAACCCTGTATAGGGTTTCCAAGGTGTGGCTGGTGAGTTTGAATCACTGACCTTGTGGTCCAGTGCATTACCCCACAGTGACACAGCAGGGCACCGAGTAGACTATCCTGACCTCTATTCCCCAAATCATTCTGATAGTTAGGTGTGTATGTCTGTATCATCAAATGTATGAAGGGGCAGGCCCACCTTGTAATATCAGGAACAATTCTGTGATTATTCACATGAGTGGAGGAGGTTCTTACTCTTGTTTTCTCTCATCGGGATTACCATCTTCTTGACTAGACACCAAAGGCACCCATAATTATGTCCCTAGTTGAGGAAGTACTCTCTACTATGGACATTACCATCCTTTCTTTTATAATTTTGTGTAGATTCGTGTATCCATCACAATAGTAAAGATGACAAACCATTCTAACATCACTCTAATTCCTGCTGTTACCCTTTTATAATCACACCCACATACTACACATCCACCCACACCCCCTCAGTTAACCACCACTGGCAACCATTATCTGTTCTTCATTTCTAAAACTTTGTCCTTTGAAAACAATTACAGAAATGAAATTCTACTCAGTGTAACCTTTGGAGATTTTCCTTCTCATTCAGAAAGATTTCCTACAGATTCATCCACATTATTGTGTTCATCAATAATCCATTCCTTTTTACTTCTGAGCAGTATTCCATGCTATCAATGCACCACAGTTTGTCTACAGTTCATTTGCTGAATGACATTTGGATTAATTGTAGATGTTAGCTATTGCCAACACAGATCAAGTAGCTATGAACCATTGAATACTGGATTTTCTATGAACATGTCTTTAGTTCTCTAAGATAAATGTTCAAGAGTGCAATTGATGGGTGTTTGCATGCTTAGCGTTTGAGAAAAGGAAAACTGTTTTCCAGAGTGGTGTTGTCCTTACAGTATGACATTCTTGCCAATATTCAGTATTGTCATTATTGTATTTTAGCCATTCTTTTATGTGTATGTGTGTGATTGTAAGTATATATATATATATATTTTTTTTTTTCCATTAGTATCATGGATGCTAAAGCTGGACCATGAATAAGGAAGATCGTAGAAGAATTGATGCCTTTGAGTTGTGGTGTTGGAGGAGAATACTGAAAGTGCCGTGGACTGCCAAAAGAAACAATAGATCTGTTTTGGAAGAAGTGCAACCAGAGTGCTCCTTGGAGGCCAAGATGGCTAGGCTTCGTCTCTCATACTTTGGATTCATTGTCCAGAGAGAACAGTCGCTGGAGAAGGATGTCATGCTGGGTAAGGTGGAGGGTCAGAGAAAAAGAGGAAGACCCCCAATGAGATGGATCAGCCAGGTGACATCATTGATGGCATCAAGTGTGGCGGCGGTAGTGAGGTTGGCCCAGGATCAGACATTGTTTCATTCTGCTATGCATGGGGTCACTATGAGTCGGTTCTGACTCGATGGCACCTGACAACAACAACAACATATATATATATGGAGAGAGAGAGAGAGAGCGAACTCTGGGAGCATAATGGTTATGAGTCAGGGTGCTAATCTCAAGGTCAGCAGTTCAAAACTACCAGCCATTCTGCAGGAGAAAGATGAGGCTTTCTGCTCCCATAAAGAGTCACTACGAGTTGGAAAGACTCCATGGCACATAACCACCTACCACTATATGTGTGTGTGTGTGTGTGTGTGTGTGTGTGTGTGCAAAGGATCAGAGCGGTTCTGTAGGCAAGCACTGGACTTCAAGCCACAAGATCAGTGGATGAAGTCCACAGGAGAAAGATGAAGCTTTCTGCTGTCATAAAGATTTATAGCCTCAGAAACTCTAAACAGGCTCGCTATAAGTTGAAATGATGCAATGGCACATAGAAAGAACAATACAGGTATGTGGTAATATCTTGCGATTTCCCCTAATGGAGTCCTGGTGTGGTGCTGTAGGATAAGCACTGAACTGCTAACCTCATGACTGATGATTTAAACCCAACAACCACTTTTTACAAACCGTATACAGGGGTCACGATGAGTGGGTACTGGCTCAACAGCACTTAACAACAGCAACAACAATGGGAAATGGGAATCCTGGTGTGGTATGGTAGGGTAGGATAACTACTGGATTGCTCACCACAAGCTTGGCAGTTCATACCCACCAGTTGCTCCTTGAAAACCGTAAGAGTTGTTAAGAGGCAGAACCCACTCAGGGCACTTAGCAACAATGGCTTTTGCCCATTTTCTAATTGTTTTGTTGTTGTCATTGGGTTTGAGGGCTTTTTGTATATTCTACATATGACTCTTTGTCAGTGACACAGTCTGCAAATAGTTACCTCCCAGTCTATAGCTGGCATTCCATTGTCTTTCACAAGGTCTTTCACATACTTCTTTGTATTTTGTTTTTCTAAATTTTTATAAGGTCCAATTTATTAGTATTTTCCTTTTATGAATCATAGTTTTGATGTCAAATAAGAAATCTTTGTTTAACCCTATATTCTGAATATTTTATCCTATGCTTTAATGTACTTTCCTTTGATAGAAAAAAAAATGTGCATTTTACATTTAGATTATGATCTATTTCAAGTTACTTTTTATGTAAGATATAATTAAGGTTTAAGTCCGGATTTTTTTTCTTGCCCACAGATGCTCAATTACTCGAATGCCATTTGTTGAAAAGACCATATTTCCTCCATTTAATTAGCTTTACACCTTTGTAAAAAAAAAAAAACAAAAATAGATTGAGTGTATTTTTTGTTATGCTTTTCTGGGCACTCAATTCTGTTCTGTTGATCGACTTTTATTTCTTCTTTTGCCTTATTACAATAACTGGAAGTTCTACTGTACAATAAATAAGAATGGTACGAGCAAACAGTTTTGCTTATTTCACAGTTTTAGGATAAAGGATTCTGGTTTTCACCATGAAATATGATGCTATCTTAGCTTCTTTATAATTTGCATTTTCAAATTGAGGTAATTCCCTTGGATCCCTAACTTGCTGAGAGTTTTTATCATGGGTGAGTGTCACATTTTGTCAGATGCTGTTTTCTGCATCAATTGATATTACTATATCATTTAACATGAGTAAAGCCTTCGGTATGGATTACACTTCAATGTAAAGAAAACAAAAATCCTCACCACTGGACAAATACACAATATTCTTATCAATGGAGAAGAGATTCAAGTTGTCAATGACTTCATTCTTCTAGGATCAACTATCAACACTCACAGAAGCAGCAGTCAAGAAATCAAATGACGAACTGCATTAGGTAAATCTGCTGCACAAGACCTTTTTAAATTGTTGAAGAGCAAAAATGTCAGCTTGAGGACTAAGGAGCACCTGACCCAAGCCATGGTATTTTCAATAACCTCATATGCATGTGAAAGCTTGACAGTGAATAAGAAGACTGTAGAAGAATTGATGCTTTTGAGTTATGGTGTTGGAGGAGAATATTGAAAGTGCCATGGGCTGCCAAAAGAACCAATACATCGGTTTTGAAAGAAGTGCAGCCAGAGTGCTCCTTGAAGGCCAAGATGGCCAAACTTCATCTCTCATACTTCAGACATATAGTCAGGAGGGACCAGTCGTTGGAGAAGGATATCATGTTTGGTAAGGTGGAGGGTCAGAGAAACAGAGGAAGACCCCCAGCGAGAAGGATTGGCTAAGTGGCAGCATCGATGGACTCAAGCATGGCAACAGTAGTGAGGTTGGCCCAGGATCGGGCAGTGTTTTGTTCTGCTGTGTATAAGGTCGTTATGGGTCGATAACCGACTCGATGGCACCTGACAACAACAGCAACAATGTAATACAGTGATGGTTTTTTGAATGTTGAATCAGGCTAGCGTACCTAGATAAGTCCCTCTTTTCGTTTTTGTTGTTAGATGCCATCGAATCAGTTCCTATTCAAAATGATCCTATATAGGGTTTCCATGGAGCAGCTGGTGGGTATGAACTGCCAACCTTGCCTCTAACAGTCTAATGCTTATCCTTCAGCACCACGCCAGGACTCCAGATTCCTCTAAGACATTGCTATATAATCGTTGTCATGAGTTGTCAAATTTTGTTTGCTAATTTTTTTAAGTAATTTTGTGTCTAGTTGATGAAAGCTACAAGTACGCAATTTTCTTTCTTTTTTTCAATTTGTAATGTTTTTGTTTAGTTTTGGTATTAGGGTAATACTGACCTTATAAAACAAGTTATGAACACTCCCTACTTTTCTGTATTCTGGAGGAGATAATGTGCTTCTTTATTTATTTTTGGTATGTTTTTATAATATACTTGTACATGGTAGATAAATTTACATAGATTATGGATTCATGCTCATACATTTTTACTGATTGGTACAGGATTAGATATTTTGATATTTCTACTTACTTTGGGTCAAAGCATTTAGTTTATCTAACATTGGTATTTTTACTTCCCAATTATATTGTACATCTATTCTTCAGTCTGAAAAGTTTGGGAAGCATATGGAAAATTATACTGTGTTAGTAACATACCCATTTGATACTAAGAAACAACAGACCAGATTTAAAATAAGCAATCTCATGCATGCAAACAATACATGTTACATTTCTAAGTCTCTAAGCTAGTGGTTCTCAATCAAGGAACTATTTGGTAATGTCTAGAAGTATCCATTGTTATTTTTCAAAATTAGGGGCTACTACTAGCATGGGCTGTGGGTTAATGTGCTAGACTGCAAAGTCAGTTTGAACTGCAAGGTTGGTGGTTCAAGCTCACCAGTCGCTCCTTGGAAACCCTCTAGAGGGTCACTATGGGTCAGAACCGACTCAACGGCATTCAACAACAACAACTGGCATCTAGTGGGTTGTTGCTGTTGTTGTTACGTGCTGTGGAGCCGGTTCCGACTCATAGCGATCCTGTACAGGGTTTCCGAGGCTGTAAATCTTTACAGGAGCAGAAAGCCTCATCTTTCTCCTGCGGAACAGCTGGTAGTTTCGAACTCCTGACCTTAAGGTTTGCAGCTCGATTCGTAACCACCACGCTACTAGAGCTCCTTATCTAGTGGGTAGAGACCAGGAATGTTACTGTACATCCTACAATGTGCAGGCAGTCCCTCAATAAAGACCTATCCAGCCCTAAATTTCAATAATGCTGAGGTAGAAAACCCCATTTTATGCTATCCCGAACTTTTAAAGTAATTTTTAAACACTGTCTTTCTTTGTGTCTCTATCTATAACATGCATGAATTTATTTTTATTTACATATATGTGTGTTGCTGTAAGGTAAACACTGAACTGCAAGGTTTGTTTGAACCACAAGGTCAGTGGCTCAAATTCACCAGCTGCTCCTCAGAAGCCCTATAAAGGGTCACTGTGAGTCAGAACCGATTCAATGACAATTCACAACAACAATATATGCATGTTGTCATGTGCCGTGGAGTCGGTTCGGACCCATAGCGCCCCTGTACAGGGTTTCCGAGGCTGTAAATCTTTACAGGAGCAGAAAGCCTCATCTTTCTCCTGCGGAACAGCTGGTAGTTTCAAACAGCTGACCTTGCGGTTCACAGCCCGATTTGTAGCCACTACTAATATATGTATATATATGTATATTTTATATACATACTGTTGCTGTTGTTAAGTGCCATCAAGTAGGTTCCGACCCATAGTGGCTCTGTATAGGGTTTCTGATGAGTGGCTGGTGGGTTTAAACAACCAACCTTGCAGTTCCAAATAACCTTGTGGTCCAGTGCGTTATCCTGCTGTGCCAACTGGTGGTGGCGTGTTGTGGAGTCAGTTCCAACTCATAGTGACCCTTTACAGGGTTTCCGAGGCTGTTTACGGGATCAGAAAGCCTTATCTTTCTCTCGCAAAACAGCTGGTAGTTTAGAACCACTGACCTTAAGGTTCGCAGCTTGATTTTTAACCACTAGGAGCGTTAAAGAGTTTATGGAAAAATTCCATTATCTTGTAATTCTATTTTTCCACAAAGTTTTTGAAGCTGTCTCATATGTAGAATGTTATCTAAGAATAATTAAACGAGTAATTCATATTTTTGTGAGAATTCAACTCTGCGAAAGATTTGCTCCAAGGCATTTTAAAAACGCCTTTTAGAGCTGAAACTATGTTGTGATAGTTAACACAGTATGTGAAATCTAAAAAGAAATACAGAAACAAGAAGTTGAGATGACTATTAGATTGTGAACGCAAAAATGCTGTAAAGAAAGTTTATGTAAGTCTATGGACCTGTGTCCTCTTGGTTAGGGCTGTCTCAGCACCCTGACCCGAGGTGCAGCACCTGTTAAGTCCAATGAAAGGAACGTCACATGCTATCACTGGACATTTGCAGAGTCTGAGTGAGAGGTTAACAGGAACTGAAGAGGACAGGGTGCCCCAACAACCCTGGATGGTAGCAGATAGCCCGACTGCCATATAGTTCCGCGCAGAGCTCTGCAGTTAGGGGCAGAAGAACTTGGTGTGGCTTCTACCTCTCTCATTTATTAGCTATTGATCTAGTTTCTTCATTGAAGAAAGAATTTAAGTGAATTTTCAACCAATATACTTAAATAACTACTCGACAATTATCATTGTAAATCATACCTACCTGCCTTACATGGGGAAAGGAGTGCAATTACCTCACAGGTGTATTTGAAGAACAAATACTAAAATAACATGGTGCTTACTATAAGCCAGGAATATTATAAGAGTTTTATACAAATATCAACTCCCACAACCCTTTAAGGCAATATTAGTAGTAACCTCATTCAATAAATGAGTAAGCTGAACTATGGAGAGATTAAGTTCTAGGTCCAAAATCATGCTGCGAATAAATGATGGTGGTGGTGGTAGTGTGCCGTGGAGTTGGTTCCGACTCACAGCAACCCTGAATAGGGTTTCCAAGGTTGTGAATCTTTACAGAAGCAGAAAGCCTCATCTTTTCCCCACATAGCTGTTAGTAGTTTGAACTGTTGACTGTAAGATTAGCAGCCTGACTCTTAATAAATGATGGAGCCAAGAGGAAACAAAATACGGGAGTCTGAGAAGCTGTGCTGTCAAACACAAAAGCCAAATGTAAGGCATTAGGATTATGAACACTCTTTAGGCAAAAACAAAAGAATCAAACCATCAACTACCAGAAATCAGGTGCCATTGATTCAATTCTACTCCTGGAGACCATATAGGCCAGAAAAGAACTACCCCATAGGGTTTCCAAGGCAACAAATCTTTATGGATACAGACTGCCACATCTTTCTTCCATGGAATGACTGGTGGGATCAAACCAGCAATCTTTTGGCTAGCGGCTAAGCACTTAACCACTGTGTTACCAACCCTCCTCATATAAAAAGCATGATTTAAACAGCTACATTGTTTTATTGGAGGCTATATACTAACAGACTGGAACAAAGAAAGAGCATCAGAAGGCAAGAAGTGAAAAGCAGGTGCCGAGGATTCTTAATCCAGTCTTCTATTAATAGATAATCACGTGTTTGTGTGGAGGCGGAAGGACAAGAAGTAACAGCCAATGTGTTGGTGACACTCACATGAGATGATTCCTCAGTAAAAAGCAAAAGCTGATAAAGAAGTCCAGATGGAGTTCAAATCTTGGAGGATGGGGACACAAGAATTGCAACTGCAACTACACAAAGCTAAGAATTGTTGTTGTTGTTAAGTGCCATTGAGTTGGTTCTGACTCATAGTGACCCTGTAAAAGATTTCCGAGGAGCGGCTGGTGAGCTTGAACCACTGACCTTGTGGTTCAACCAGACCTTGCAGTCCAGTGCAACGTCATACCAAGACTTCAAGCTAAGAATAAGTAACCAAAATAACAAAGTTGTGCAACACTTTTAAAGCAGGTACAGCCCTGGTGCAGTGGTGTGGGTTAATGTGCTGGACTTCAAAGTCAGTTTGAGCTGCAAGGTTGGTGGTTCAAGCTCACCAGCTGCTCCTCGGAAACCCTATACAGGGTTGCTATGGGTCGGAACCAACTCGACAGCCCTTCAAAACAACAAGAAGGATCCCTGGAAGCCCAGTGGGCTAAATGTTGGAGTGGGTCAACTCCACAGCCGCACTGAAGGAAAAAGATGAAGCTGTCTGCTCCCATAAAGATTTACTGCCCAGGAAATCCTATGGAGCAATTCTGCTCTGTTATTTAGGGTCTTTATGAGTCAGAATCAGTTTAATACATGGGTTTTGATTATAGTGAGTCCTAAACCTCAAATCTATTGCATACATTGTCACGATACTGATCATGGTCTTCCCAATGAAAACCTTAGAACTTAAACTTCCTGTGTTATCCTAAATGTGTTATCTAAAGAGAAATTTCTTTATAATATTCAGCTTTCATGAAAAGTAGTTGTTTCATGCATCATATATACACATAGGAACACACACACAAACGTGTCTCCCCTTTTAATAGCTTCGTGAAGCTTTTCCTAAGAAACTCACAAGATTGTGCAAACAATAAGAAACACAGTGCTAGCATGGAAAAGCCAACATCGAAACAGAATCTCTGAGTTCTGGGTACATTTTATACTGATTATAATACTTTCAGTGCGTCATTTCCTGTATGAGAGCACCAGTACCCTTGTATGAGAGATAAAAATGTTGGACTGAGAAGTCAAGGAATTCCAAACTCTATACTTCGATATTTTTGTTCCACATCATTATTTTAGGGTCTACACAATGCATTATAGGATATTTAGCAGCACTGTTGCTGTTGTTAAGTGTTTTTGAGTCGGTTCCGACCCATAGTGACCCTGTATAGGGTTTCCAAGGAGCAGCTGGTAAGCTTGAACCGCCAACCTTTCGATTCTAACCAACGTTGCCATCCAGTGCATTAACTCAGAGCGCCACACCAGGACTGCTTTTAGCGGCATAAAGAACCTTTCCCCACTGGAAGCCAGTAGCACCCCTTTGAGCCCCAGGTCATGCCTTTCAAAAATAACTGCTTGTCAAATGCCCCGGGTGGTAGTGGTGGTGACATGCACAGATCTAGCTGACTCAGTGACCCTGTACTGGATTTTCTGGAGTTCTGATGCAGTGCTGTAGGATAAGCACTGAACTGCTATCCATTCCTCAGAAATTATACAAGCCGCTGAGTTGGAACTGACTCTACAGCACTTAACAACAACAACGTAGGGTTTCCAAGGCTGTAACTCTTTACAGGAACAGAAGGCCTCATATGTCTCAGGAGGAATTGCTGGTAAATTCAAACTACTTACTTGTGTTTAGCAGTCCAACGCATAATCCACTATGCCACCAGCGCTCCTTGTCAAACGTCCCTGCTGCTGCTGTGTCCATGGAGTCAATTCCAACTCATAGTGACCTTACACAGAACTTCTCAGGCTGTAAATCTTTAGGGGAGCAGAAAGCCTCATCTTTCTTCTGTGAAGCAGTCGGTCAATTTAAAATACTGACCTCACATTTAGAAGTCCAATGCAAAACCCATTGCACAACCGGGGCTTTTGTTGTTTCTAAGTATCATTGAGTCAATTCTGACTCATAGCAATTCTGTACAGACTTTCCGAGGAACAGCTGATGGGTTTCAACCATCGACCTTTTGGTTCATAGTCCAGTGCTTATCCTACAGTACCACATCAGGAGTCTAGGGAGAAATAGAATCCCAAGAACACCATCTTGAAAATCAGTGCTTGAAGGATTCTTCCTCTGGAGTTGTCCTCACGTTGGACACGTTGTTTTCCATGTTAAAGCATCGCATGAACCAAACTAGGAGGCGATTTTTTCTAGTCTTAAAATATTTTCCAAATCTACATTTCTGTTCTATCAAGGCAGGCCATGAAGTCTTTCTCTAGACTCTGTGGTTAAATAGCTAGTCTGCTGTATTTACCTAGGGAACTCTGGAGATAAATAAGCTGTTTACAACTTACACCTCTTAACCCTACCATTTCTGTACACCTTATTGTCACATGAACCAAAGGAAACCGTCTGCCCTCTTCTACTCATTTGTAAATTGGATAGCCATGTTGTTGTTGTTAGGTGCTGTTGAGTCCATTCCGACTCATAGCAACCTTATGTACAGCAGAACGAAATACTAAATACTGCCCAGTCCCACACCATCCTCACAGTCGTTAACCTTGAACCCACTGATGCTGCCACCATGCCAATCCATCTCCTTGGGGAGCATCCTCTTTTTCACTGATCCTCCACTTTACTAAGCTTGATGTCCTTCTCCAGGGACTGGTCCCTCTTGATAACATGTCTGAAGTATGAGAGACGAAGACTCACCATCCTGGCCTCTAAGGAACATTCTGACTGTATTTCCAACACAGGTTTGTTCGTTCTTTAACAGCCCGTGGTACTTTTAATATTCTTCTCCGATAGTATAACTCAAATGCATTGATTCTTGTCCATATGAGACTATTGAAAATACAATGGCTTGGATCAGGCTCACCCAAGTCCTCAAATAAACATCTTTGCTCTTGAACAGTCATACTGCTTTGATAATTCTCTAAGAGATCATTTGAGGTCAAAGCAGAACTAAACATACAGAAAGACACAACAAAGGAAACTATGAGATCCTGGGAAGAGCCTCTCCTACTCAAAAATAGTGTTGTTGATAGAATAGTGGCATATCTAGGAAGGTATAGTTCTAGTGTGATGGTGTGGGTTAGTGAGCTGGACTGCAAGGTCGGTTTGAACCGCAAGGTTGGAGGTTCAAGCTCACCAGCTGCTCCTCAGAAACGGGAATACAGGGTCGCTATGAGTCGGAACTAACTCCATGGCACTTAAAAACAACAACAACATATTCCCTTTAGGAGCTCTGGTAACTTATGAGTTGAGTTGCTATCCTCAAGGTCAGCAGTTGGAAACTATCAGCTATTCCACTGATATCAGGCTTTCTGCTCCCATAAAGATTTATTAGCTTCAGAAACCCTACACAGGGTAGTTATGAGTTGGAACCAACTCCACAGCACATAACCATGCCCATATGCCCTTTGACGAACTCACAGAAGGAGGCTCTAGAAAACGAAGTTGAACTTGCATTCCATAGAATTAATTGTTCTAACTTCAGGTTCTCTCAGTTCACTGCTCACAAGTGAAGGACGATGGAGTCTGAATCGGTCACTGGTTGGACTACAAGTACCATGATACCTAGAGTCCTGGGGTGAGGAGGCACTCCCCAGATAGTTGCCTGGGCATTAATGCTCCAAGCTCTAAGGTGCAACACTGTGCCTGTCTCGAGCCCAACATTTTCAGTGTCAGCAGCTCAAGCAGTAAAAGTCAGTGGTGAGGAATCCAAGGCCTCTTTTATATATAGGAGCTGGACAAGCTGACACTTATTTCCCAAAACTAGAAAGATTTCCCCTAGGATTCTAAGCATAATTTTAATATTGGCTCTTTAAAATAATTAGTTTATTGTTTTAATCACTTACATCAATTCATAGTTCATATTGTTGTTATTGCTAAGTGCCCTCGAGTGGTTTCTTAAGAATGGGGTTTCCATAGAGTGGCTGGTGGGTTTGAACAAATGACCATGCAGTTAGCAGGCCAGTGCTTATCCTACAGTGCCACACCAGGACTCTGTCTATAGTTCTAATAGTTGATATTAGCACTATCTATGGTGACTCTAAAGGATAAACATTGGGCTGAGAATCACCAGGTTGGCCATTTGAGCCCATCAGCTGCTCTTCTGGAGAGAGATGAGGCTTTCTGCTTGGTAATCCTATATGGTGGCGCTATGAGTCTGAACCAACTCAACGGCACTTAACAACAACAATAGAAATATAATGTGATCCAAATATGTAATTGAAAATTTCTTAGATGCCACTGATATGGAAAAAAAACAACAACAGATGAATTTTTTAATAGTCTCAATTGAAATACTGAAGGATTCTAGGGGACATGGTGGCTCTAAAAGATAAGCACTGGTTTTCTGTACCCTCAAAGATTCCAAGCTTCAGAAATCTGATATATGGTTGCTATGAATGGACTCAACTGCACTTAACAACAACAACATGGATAAAATATTAAGTGATGCAGAAAGCATCAAAAGAAGATGGAAGGAATAAATACATAGAGTCACTGTACTATAAATAAAGGGTTGATGTTCAACCATTTCAAGAGATAGCATACGATCAAGAACCGATGGTACTGAAGGATAAAATCCAAAGTGCACTGAAGCCATTTTTTAAAAACAAGGCACCAGGAATTGACAGATTATAAATTGAAAGTTTTCAACAGACAGATGCAGCAGTGGAGGCTCTCACTTGTTTATGTCAAGAAACATGGAAGACAGCTACCTGTCCAACTGAATGGTAGAAATCCATATTTGTGTCCATTCCAAAGAGAGGAGACCAAACAGAATGTAAAAAGCAGCAAACAATATCATTATTATCACATGCAAGTAAAATTTTGATGAAAATAATGTAAAAATCATTGCAGCTGTGCATGGACAGAGACTTGCCAGAAATTCAAGCCGGATTCTGAAGAAGACATAGAACTAGGGATATCATTGCTAACAGCAGATGGCTCTTGGTTGAAAGCAGAGAATATCAGAAAGTTGTTTACTTGTGTTTTATTGACTACACAAAGGCTTTCAACTGTGTAGATCACAACAAACTATGGATAACATTCCAAAGAATGGGTATTCCAGAACACTTTATTATGTTCATGAGGAACCTGTACATAGAACAAAAGGCATTGTTAGAACAGGACAAGGGGATATTGAATGGTCTAAAATCAGGAGAGGTGTGTGCCATGGTTGTATCCTTTTACCATATTGTTCAATTTGTATGCTGGGGAAATAATCCAAGAAGTTGGATTATATGAATAAGAACGTAGCATTAGGACTGGAAGAAGACTCATTAACAACCTGCGATAGGCAGATGATACAACCTTGCTTGCTAGAAGCAAAGAGGACTTAAAATATTACTTCAGTATGATTGCACCTCAATTTAAAGAAAACAAAAAATCTTTAAAACTGGACCAATAAATAACATCATGATAAATGGAGAAAAGATTGAAGTTGCCAGATACTTCAGTTTGCTTGGATCCACAATCAACTCTCATGAAACCAGTAGTCAAATCTGCTTCAAAAAGATCTCTTTAAAGTCATCAAGAACAAAGATATCCATTTGAGAACTGAAGTGAACCTGATCCAAGCCATGTTATTTTCACTCACCTCATATGCATGCGGAAGTTGGACAATAAGTAAGGAAGACCATAGAAGAATTGATGCTTTTGAGTTATGGTGTTGGAGAAGAATACTGAAAGTACCATGGACCGTCAGAAGAACAAACAAATCTGTGTCAGAAGAAGTACAATGAGAATGCTCCTTAGGAGACAGGATGGTCACACTTTATCTCAAATACTTTGGGCATGTTATCAGGAGGAACCAGTTTCTATGAAAGCACTTCATGCTTGGTAAAGTGGAGGGTAGGTGAAAAAGAGGAGATGGATTGGCATGGTAGCAGCAGCAGTGGACTCAAACGTAAGAACAATTGTGAGAATGGTGATGGACTGCTCAGTGATTCATTCTGTTACGCATAAGGTCACTATTGGGTCAGAACCGACGCAATGGCATCGAACAACAACAGCTAAATTTAACAGATTATTTCCAAAATGTTATCAGGTCAACATATAATCACTATTTTCAAATGAGTAATGAGATAGTATACTGATATCTCATTATTAACGAATGAGATTTTTTCATACCAATGCATATTTACACTTACAGCACATCTATTCAGATGCTAAATCTCTATTAGAAATAGTTGGTCTCTATTTACATTTTATTAAATGTATATTTAAAATTTGTAGATTCACATACTCAGGCTGTTACAAGCATACTTTCAAGTTTGCCAACAATCAAACTGAGTATTCGTTTTACATTAAAATTCAAATGTGTCTCAACTAATTAGAATTTCATAAAAATAAAGATCAACTGCTCACTCATATTTACCACATTGCAAGTGCTCAGAAGCCACATGAGGCTTATGATACTGTAGTGAAAGCTAGTTCTAGACTGTGTCTTTGTTCAATAAATGACGCACTTCACTGCTCACTGTGTAGATTAGCATTCAATTTGCTCAAAAACTTATTTCAAACTTCTATAAGAAATCTCTTGCACTAGTATTCTAGGATTAGGTTTTTTGTTTCGTTTTGTTTTCCTTTTTAAGACTGCTTTCAAAGTTTGTAATTATATCACTTCTAAGGTTTAACATTTCCTGAATATAAACCCCCAATCTTTAAATGTCATTTTTCATGTAAAATCTCTTTAAATCCCCAATCAACTGAGTTACTGTTCTTTGGACCCTCTCCAACTTTTTTCATATTTATATTTTATTTAGTTCAGTGATCAAATTTGGAAATAAGTATTGCCCAATATTTCTTTAATATAAAAATACATGCTGTGTAATCTGAACTCATCAATATCAATAGAAAGATTTTATTGTTCCAACAGCTGGGAATTCTGGATCTTCTCAGAGAGCAGACAGTTGTGTTGTTCTTAGTGTCATCAAGTTGGTTCTGAGTCAAAGCAACCATATGTATAACAAGGCCACAGTGCCCAGCCCTGTACCATACTCACACTTACTGTTACGTTTGAATCCATTGTTACCACCTCTGTATTAATCCGTCTTGTTGGGATTGCTTTTCTTTTCCATCAACCCTCTAGTTTACCCAGAATGGTGTCCTTCTCTAGGGACTGGTCCCTCCTGATAACATGTCCAAAGAACATAGACGAAGTCTCCCCATCCCCTCTTCTGAGGAGCATCCCATGATAAAATAGAATGAGGTGGTTCCATCTCCTTCCAGTACTCATAGGTTCCAACTGCACTAAATCAGGGAAAACTCAGTAGGTGAAGCACTGTTTCAAGAAAAACAAAACACAGCCGAAAACCAGAAGTCTTCCTCCTCTAACCTGAGAGGACATTTTAAAGTACTAACATTTTATTTCACTGCATTTTATATCCTAACACTGAAGACAGAATAAAAAACAGACAAAAATGCTTCCATACTAAAAGACGAGGTGGGAATCCTGTCACTGGTGACTCTGGAAAGAGGGTAGGCTTTGATCTATAAGAGATAAAATGGAAAGCCTCTTTTGGGGACACATGGATGGACAAAAGACTACTTCTTGGGGCAGTTCCATTTCTGTTTTTTGTTAAGTGCCATTGAATCGATTCTGACTCAGCGACCCTGTATAGGGTTTCTGAGGAGCAGCTGGTGGATTTGAACTGCTGACCTTGAAGTTCAAATAGACTTTGCAGTCCAGTGCTTACCGTACAGCACTACACCATGACTCCATTTCTGTAACCCTAGTTAAATCTGAAGTCAAATGATGTGGTAAGTGTTGAAATTCAACAAGAGAAACCTCTGTCTCATTGAAAATTTTCTTACTGTACTAACTCCCTTTAATTTAACTTAGGACCATTTTATTATGCAATCTCCAATCTATGATTTACACATGAAAAATGCAAAGGTTTCATATATTCATGGTCAAAAGCTTTCTACACCAACCTTCAGGGTAAGCAGCCCTACAGTAATCAACTTACAAGCACTGCATTAATATATTTCACTCTTTGAGAAATTTGAAATGATAAGAAAAATAACATCTCAGTCCTGTTCACCAGACTTTGATTCATTTGACAGAAACTAATTAGTTCAACTTCATTGGCTCGCTTTAATAATAATAATAATAATACAGGAGAGCCAAATACTACAGTCCAATAGAAAACAAGACCCCTAGGAATGGATATGTGATTTCTATTAGGCCCTAAAGGATTAGCGTCTTATCTCAAGTTAACAAACATCCTGGATGTCTTAGACTCTTTAACTGTGTGGTACCCATTTTGCATCTTGCACTGTGTTATCTTTGGATTGATTCCAAAGCTCTCTTTGAAGTTCTTTTTTAAGTCCTTCTCCCTCTCTTTAATCAATATATCCATCACCAATTGAACTTTAAAGTAATTACCTAAACTATCAATGATATACCTCTCACAAATGTCACTTTAAAATCCCCATATACTTTATTATTACTGATTATTCTTCAAAAATTTTCCTGAAATGGAGAAATAATTAGATCTATGAGTGTCAGGGACAGCAGAGATGATAAAATAGAAATATCCAGTAATTATGGTTTCATTAACAGCAATGCTAAATACACGTCCCTTAGTAAGAAAGACATTCTTATTTTCAAAAAAGAGAGTGCGAGAGAGAGGCTATACAGACTAAAAGACACATTTTTTAAAAATCACATAACATTAAACCTAGTGACCTATATTGAAGTATTGGAGACAGATACTTTTGGCTTAACAATGTTCTAATATCCTGTGATTTTGTGTGCCACGGAGTTGATTCCAACACACAGCGACCCCACAGGATAGAACAGAATTGTCCTCAGTGTTTTCAAGGCAGTAATCACTATGGGAGAGTCCAGGTATGGAGCTGTGGGATAAATGTGCTGGACTGCAAGGCTAGTTTGAACCGTAAGGTTGGCGGTTCAAATTCACAAGCCACTCCTCGAAAATCCTACACAAGGTTGTAGGAATCGACTCGACAGCACTCGACTGCCACGTCTTTCTGTCACAGAGAAGCTGATGATGTTGAACCACCAATCTTTTGCTTAACAGCTAAGCATTTAACCATTGTGCCACCAGGCTTCCTTATCATACAATTGTTGTTGTTGTTGTTAAGTACCGTGGAGTCGGTTCCGACTCATAGTGACCCTGCACAGGGTTTCTGAGGCTGTACATCTTTATGGGAGCAGAACGCCTTCTTCTTTCTCCCACAGAGCAGCTGGTAGTTTCGAACTGCTTTCCTTGAAGTTGGCAGCCCAACTCGTAACCACTACGCTACCAGAGCTTCTTTATCATACAATAGATATTGCTTTATTTGGCTTGAGAAGATTCAGCCAGAATCTTTACAAAGGCCATGATGATTTTCTGTAGAATTAAATTAGGATCATAAATATAAAAACAAAAATATTTACTGATGTGATAAATCATCTCTTATGTCAGTTTAGGAAACTGTTAGGCAACCTAACCACTTATATGGGTATGCGTTTTGAGTGGTATGCAGCTTTTATATATTAGTATGTTGTTGTTGTTGTTGTGAAGTGCCGTCGAGTCGGTTCCGACCCATAGCGACCCTGTATAGGGTTTCCGAGGAGCAGCTGGTGAGTTTGAACCGCGGACCTTGCAGTTCAAACGGCTTTGCAGTCTGGCGCATTAACCCACAGTGCCACACCAGGATATACCCATACAAATGTTGTTGTTGTTAAGTACCATCGAGTAGTGACCGCGGCCCTTGCAGTTCAAACGACTTTGCAAGTCTGACGCATTAATGTACGACATCACACAAGGACTCCATCTCCATGAATCCTGTTGATTAGGATGTATACGATGCTTGTAGTCAATCCTTGTTGTTGTTGTTGTTGTTGTTAAGTGCCATCGAGTCGGTTCCCACCCATAGCGACCCTGTACAGGGTTTCCGAGGGTGTAAATCCTTACGGGAGTAGAAAGCCTCATCTTTCTGCCGCGGAGCGGCTGGTAGTTTCAAACCGCTGACCTTAAGGTTCGCAGCCCGATTCGTAACCACTACGCTACCAGAGCTCCTTGTAGTCAATCCTTGGGCAGAGCAAACTCTCACCATGAGGAGCACAGGAGATATAATGCTTTAACTGGCTTTGAATTGAAAGGAGGTGAGACCATCCTCAAGTGTCTCTGAAGAAAGACCCGGCAATCTACTTTAGAAAACATCCGCCACTGAAAACCATAGGAAGCGGAGTTCTACTCTTACACGCCCCCAGAGAGGACTTGTCTTGATTGCAATCAATTTGGCATAATTTTGTTTCCTTTTGTTTTTGGTATGTTTCCTTAGAGCAATCTCAAACAGTCAAAAATCTGATAGATTATAACATTGCTGCTAATTGCGGTGCCGTCAAGCAGTCCTGTGTAAGGTTTCCGAAGACCAGCTGGTGGGTTTGAACCTCCAACTTCATGATTAGCAGTCCAGTGCAGATGCTACATTGTCACACCATAATTCTATGCATTTAATGAAGGCTCTAGTGCTGAATCACAGTCATTAAAAAGGTATTCCACTCTAGCTGATATTTTCTAAAATTTAGCTTTTTATATTAACTCTAAGTAATTTGTGTCTTACATTTTAGAATTCTACAAAATAATTCACTCACCAAATTATAATTATAGCTAATCATAATATGTAGACCAAAAACAAAGGGGCAAACAAACATTCTGCTGATTCTCTTCCTATGGGGACTTGGTACTGCACGAGCAATAACAAGGATGCTGTTATGATCACTTTAATAAGTTCACACTTTTCTTAACCCTGTCAGGCAGCTCTGTGAACATGGTGGCATGTGTAAATGTGTTTCTTCATCACCAAAAGAAGTACTTCAATGAAAATTTCAGATTTTTATAAATGACCTTTTTAACACAACTGATATGCATTAGCAAGTAATACAAAACTATCACAGCTGTTTCAGAATTTCGTTGAAGAAACCAATAAAATGTTGGCAGTGTCAGATGTTGCCCAAAGGAGTGACCATACCGTCCAATTTCCATCTCATTATTTTCATGATTTTAATTTTAAAAAGCAAATTCTTCCCATGACAAACAATGTGTCTACAGACTAGAAGCAATAGAAGTCTTGTACGTCTTCATTTGTCATGTTTATTCAATTTTGTGACAGGTTAGAATAAGGTAAAGGGCAAACTTGACTTGCTTTCTATTGGCATGAAGACAGTTTTGCTTTTTGATCTTTCCAGAAATAAAATTAAATTCTTTTAACTTATCCAATATTTTACTGACATTGTATATAGAGCACTTCTTTCAGGCCCCTTGGTATGATTCTATCTTTTCTTTAAATATACACAGTCTTCTAAAAAATGTGTTGGAGGACAAAAATGAAGACTGCAGAAGGAGAAGAGCTTTGCTCAAAGTCTCCCTCTATGTTTTTATTGCCCTGGGGACTGGGCAGGCATGTCTCTTCTCGCCTGTCTTAGCCTCCTGAAGCAGTGAAACTGAAATCACGAATTGCCTTCCTTATGTTATGAGCTTTTTTAAAAACATCAAATTAGAGAATTATTTGAAACCCATATGAAATTAAATGAAGATGATTTACCATGGAAGTTGAACAGACCACTGAGCCAAACCATGTATGGTTGGACATGGAGAATTCAGCTCTAAGCTGGTCACTGTCAAAAATTTCATGGGCTCAAATTGGCCTCTTAGGAAAAGTTCATTTGTTGTCTTCTCTTTCCTTTGCAAAGTAAACTCTGTTTAAACTCCAAAGATTTTTTACTACACTTACCTATATGTATGGTGGTTGTGTATCACCAAGCAACCATGCACAGGGGTTCCAATGTACATCTTTGCAAGACCAGAATGCCTCATCTTTCTCCCACAGAGGAGATACTAGTGGTCTTGAACCACTAATTTTGTGGTTCATAGTCCATTGTTTATCATGTAGAACCACTGCACTCCATACATATGTAGTGGTTACAAGTAGGGTTGCTGACCTCAAGGTTGAAACTACCAGCTGCTCCACAGGAGAAAGATGAGGTTTTCTGGTCCCATAAAGATTTATAGCCTCAGAAACCTTATACCAAGTCACTATGAGTCAGAACAAACTCTATGGCACATAACTACCACTACCACCAGACACATATGACACTTAGTTGTTATGTGCCATTGAGTCAGTTCCAGCTCATAGAGACCCTAAATAGATTTTCTAAAAGTCCTGATGTGGCAATGTAGGATAAAGTATTTAACCACAAGGCCGAATTGAAAACTTGGCGATTTAAACCCACTTGCCACTCCTCAGCAACCCTATATAGGTCTCTATAAGTACCACTCAGAACCAACTCAGTGGTACTTAACAAAAACAGGGTTTTCCAAGGAGCAGCTGCTGTGTTTGAACCAGCAACCTGTGGTTTACAGTCCAAAGCTTATCCTATGGTGCTACACCGGAACTTCAATATCTATATGTTGTTAAGTACTAGTGAGTCAGTTCCATTCAATTCCTAGCAATCCTGGTATGGCGCTGTAGGATAAACAATGGACTGCAAACATATAGAGTCGGTTCCAACTCATAGTGACCTGCATACGGTTTCAGAGGCTGTAAATCTTTATGGGAGCAGAAAGCCTCATCTTTCTCCTGTGAACTGCTGATAGTTTCGAACTGCTAACCATGAGGTTAACAGCCTGATTCATAAATACTACACTACTCAAACCCACCAGTTGCTCCTTGGAAATCCTATACAAGGTTGCTGTGAGTTAAAATTGACTCAATGGCAGTTAAAAACAACAATAACATCAATTAAGCTAGAAGTACAACCAGAGAGAATACATTTCTCAAATGGAAGGGGTGGGGAGTTGGAGTCTTGGTCCACATACACAACACAAAATTGTAAGAATATAGCATCCAGACTGTCCAGCAAGGCTCCAGCCTTCCATAATTAGGTAAAGATCCTTCAGACTTAAGGTGGGATGGGAAGGAAAGAGGGGAGAACAAGAGAATTCTATCTTAGTACCCCTGAGATTGGCGGCAGTGTCAAGAGCATAGTGGAAGGGATTCTACCTGTATGTTGAGGAATTCGAGAGATGAGGGCATGTCTGTTCCGATTTCTACCTGATATCTACTAAGACCAACTGCCAGCAAGTCAACTCTATCTGCTAGTGACCCTATTTGTTCTTGTTAAGTGTTTTCAAGTCTGTTCTGACCCACAGTGACCCTACTATATATGGTTTCCAAGGTGAACTTGAACCGCCGACCTCGCAGTCCAGTTCATTAACCCACAGTGCCACACCACAACACCATAGTGACCCTATTGTTGTTGTTATTAAGTGTCAAGTCAGTTCCGACCCATAGCGACCCTGTAGAGGGTTTCCAAGGAGCAGCTGGTAAGCTTGAACCATCGACCTTTTGATTCAAACACTTTCCAGCTAAGTGCATTAGCCCACAGCGCCACACCAGGACTCCATAGTGATCCATTGTTGTTGTTGTTATGTGCCTTGAAGTCAGTTCCAAATCATAGCGACCCTGTACAGGGTTTCCGAGGCTATAAATCTTTATGGGAGCAGAAAGCCTCATTCGTCTCCTGTAGGACAGCTGGTAGTTTTGAACTGCTGACCCTGAGGTTAGCAGCCCGATTCATAACCACTACGCTACCAAAGCTCCTGTAGGGCAAAATTGTTCCATAGGATTTCTGAGATTGTAACTTCACGGAAACAGACAGCCTCATCTTTCACTCACAGAGAAGCTTGTGGGTTTGAACCACCAGCTTTGTGTTTAGCAGTCTAACACTTAACCCAATGCACCACCAGGGCTCCTTTTCCCCCTGAAGTAGTCTGAAAATACACATCCATGAAGAGTTCACCATAGAAGGGTAGAGTAGAGTCAATGGTATACGATGCCTAGGCGATGCTGCTAGTGTATCTTCACTGAGAAACATCAATACCCCAATACCCTAGCAGAGTTAAGAAACCAGTCAAATATTCTTCTCAAGTGTCCAGGGTAGTAGTGGTGGTGGTGTGCCATGGAGTTGGTTCCAACTCATAGCAACCCTGTACAGGGTTTCCGAGGCTGTAAATCTTTACGGGAGCAGAAAACCTCATCTTTCTCCCGTGGAACCGAACTAGCTGACCTTGAGATTAACAGTCCGACTCATAACCAGTATACTCCAAGAGCTCCTTCAGTTGTCCATGAGAGGCATAAATTATACAACAAACATAGGTGGACCAAGAGAGTCCTCTTGATTAGAATGGGGAATCCTGTGATTGAAAGAGGCAGGCGTGGAATGATCAAGGCTCATCTGGGCACAGGTTCAAGTCAAAGATGTCAGCATGCAAGAGTGACAAAAGCCAAGAACAGACAGATCAGCGGGCATCTCAGCAGATGAGAACATAGAGCGATTTCTCCCACTAAACTTACATGTTGTTGTAGGGCACGTCCAGTAGGTTCTGACTCATAGCAAGCTATGCACAGTGGAATGGACACTGCACACAGTCTGTGCCACCCTCAGCATCACTGCTGTGCCTATGCCCAGTGTTGCAGCCACTGTATCAATCCACCAGCTTGAGAATGTCCCTCTTTGTCCCTGACCCTCTTCTTTATCAAGGATGATGTCCCTCTCCAGGTACTAGTTCCTCACATTCAAGGTACATGATACAAAGTCTCACCATCCTCTCTTTTAAGGAACATTCTGACTAGACTCTTTTCATGACAGATGTGTTCATTCTTCTAGCAGTCCATGGTATACTCAGTATGCTTCACCAACACCATAATTCAAATGCATCAATTCTTCAGTTGTCCAGCTTTCACATGCATATGAGTTTATTGAAAGTACCATAGCTTGGATCACATGCATCTTAGGTCTCAAAGTGACATCTTGGCTTTTTAACACGTTAAAGAGACCTTTTGCTGCAGATTTACCCACAGCAATATAACATTTGATTTCTTGACTGCTGCGTCCACAGATGTTGATAGTAGATCTAAATAAAATGGAAATCCTTGACAACTTCAATCTTTTCTCTATTTATCATGAAGTTACTTATTGGTCTACTTTTGAGGATTTCTGTTTTCTATATGTTGAGGTGTAATCAGTACTGAGGGCTGTAGTCTTTGGTATCCATCAGTAAGTACTTAAAGTCCTCTTTGTGTTCTTCAAGCAAGGTTGTTTCATCTGCTTATTGAAGCTAGTAAGTGAGCCTTCTAATCCTGATGCTGCATTCTGCATCATATAGGCCAGCTTCTCAGAGTATTTGCTCAGCAAACCGACTGAATGAGTATGATAAAAGGATACAACCCTGACACATATCTTTCTTGATTTTAAACCATGCAATACTCCCTTGTTCTGAATGACTGCCTCTTTGCCTATATACAGGTTCTTCTTGCACTGACACAAGGGAGTGAAAATAGGCTGAACACCCACACATGAATTTAGAGCACACTAGCATATTTGCACCTCTGTGCCCTCATGCTGTGTCTTTGCTCATTGAGATTTGAGGTCCAGAAAAAGGAGACATAGAATTAGCACAATAAAGACACTATTTTGCTTAGTCTTCCTTTTGAGAACTTGGGCTTGCATTTTCTTAGGTCAGCAACATAGCATATCTTAAAGCAGAGTGATCCTGAGTCCCAATTTGCCTAGGACATGTATGGTGTGATGATGCACAACTCTTTTTTCAGTCTCAAAAGTATTCAAGTCTAAATAGTTGATTACATAGGCAGTTGACCTCTAATTCCTATTATTTGGTCATTTTATTTATGAAATATCTCATTTTCTATTAAATATGCATGACTTTGAGATCATGCTACAGTTGTTTATGTCCTAAAAAAATCAGCAATAAATTAAAAGAAACTAATAGAAGAATAAAAACAGATCTTCCTCAATTTGATTTCACTTTTCAGTGACCTAGCTGAAATAGACATTTTTTGGTAAGGTGCTATAGACTAAGTACTGGATGGCTAACCAAAATGTCAGCTGTTCAAACCCACCAGCTGTTCCTGGGAAACTCTATACAGGGTCTCTAGGAGCCAAAATTGACTTGACGGCACTTAACAGCAACAAAAACAATAACAAAGTAGCTGAGCATGGTGATTTGCATTGCTGAATCAAAATTTCATACAGCAAATGTATGATACATGCCTGATAAAGGTCAATCTAAAGAATGCAAAAAGAGAAAGTACAACAAAGTGTTCTGAAATACTTAGAAATTCACTTCTGTATCCGATTTGAATGCCAAATATATACAGTACGAACACTAGCCTCAGGGTTTTTAGAATATTCCGGAAGGATTATGTAGGTTACTGACTTGTGCTGTGTAGGCAGAAATATAGACTCTGTGTGTGGCAGGGCAATAAAGCAAGTATTTGTCAGCTTCCAAATTGGAGCCAACAATGAATTGGCTATTTGCAACAGTGCTATTTCTACAGCCATGTATAATGGATGGAAGATCAATTCTAGATGTGTGGTAACCAAGTATATCTTATCATTATATTATTTCTGGAAGATCTAACATACAAACTCACCTGGCAGGGTATGATCTCTCCCACTCTCTTTTGTCAAAGAATACAGACTTGGAAAAGTACAGTTAATTAAAAAAAAAAAAAGTATTTATTAATAATCCAGGAAACAGTGCTTATAATCAAGACAATTTCAGGAAGCGTTGGTTCATGAGAAAGCAAGGTTGTGATGAACACCCACAGCAAGGAAGCAGAAATAATTAAGATCTCCCTATATATAGCACACATAGTCTTCTAGACATATTTAATACCCATGCCCCTACAGAGGTGAATAAAATATTTCTCTTTCTTTATTTACTCTGTTATTTCTGTCTAAGATTACAATTCATTTAATTTTTTTTTTCTTGCTAAAAGGAAAAGGCTTTGAACTAAATTTCCTACTTAAATGTCTAAAAAAAACCCATTTACATGTCAAATCTAACTATAAAGCTCCTAGGTTGCTCCTTTTTGTAAACATACAAGAAAACAGAACTATTACTCAGGATCTCAGATATCTTCATATTGAGAATTTCTGTTTGTCCATCAACTTGACTCCAAATATCAGTTGATACTCAGATCCCAGTGGCACAAACAGTTAAGAACTCACCTGCTAACCAGAAGGTCAGTGGTTCAAAGCCACCCAGTTGCTCCAGTTCCACACAGATTACAGCCTATAAAACTTGATTGCGACAGTTCTACTGTATCACATGGGGCCGCTATGAATTAGAAAATACTCAACAGCAACAAGAACCTTCGTTATTTATAAATTACAGGTGGATCTTAGAGTGACAGATAAACGCTTTTAAGTTTAAATTGCACCATCCATATAATCAAAATAGTACGTACTGCCCAAGGATAATTAGAAACTATATAAACAACTGGTACAGACTAGATGAACATGTGCTAGTCTGCTGTCTATCATATGCTTAGGGAGAACAAAGTGTCTTCAGCATTACTTTCAGCAACTTTCACCCAACCAACTCAACTCACTGCCAAAGACTTGATTCCAATTTACCGTGACCCCGTAGGACAGACTAGAGGGCTCCTTAGGATTTCTAAGACTGTAAATCTCTATGAGAGCTGACAGCCTCATCTAGCTCACTCAGAGTGGCTGGTGGGTGGGTTTGAACCCACAATCTTGTAGCTAGCAGTGCAACACTTAACTCATAGCACAAATGAGGTTCCTTTCTGCAAAACCTAATTAGGAAAAATAGCTCACCAGACATTTAAATAGCAACATATTACACATAAAAGTAAAGGGAGTCTCATTGATGACAGACATGTATTTAAGTTCTGACTCCTTAATTCTCCAGCTGGGTGGCTTGGGGACGTTCCTTCACCTCTCTGGGACTCAGTGTCCTTGTCAGTTAAAAGCCAACAGCAATCACGAAATTCTGTTCTAGCACTTACACTTGACAATTCTGTCTGCTCTCTCTTCCCTAAGTTCAGAAGACTGAAATTTGGCTGGATGCTATTCCTTTTTACATTAACTTTTGTGGCATAAACTTCTGCTTAAGAGAGACGACATAAAGGTATTCAGTTACATGTGATAGATACATGCTCATAAGGTGTGCTGAAAGGCTCCTGCTTGAAGCGGTAAGGAGAAAGTGATTGTGTTTGGGGGACTGCAGTCAATTGATTCTGGCATGCCATTTGTTGCACGATTTACTGTACTCCAATTCTCGGCCAGATTTCGGCTCCATCGTTAATAAACGTGTGCTGAGAGTCTTTAGGAATAGAGTGCTACAGCTTATCATTTCAGCAACCCACACACCTGGCTGAAAAATTACCAACGTGCAGGGATTTAAAATAAAGCTAACTTTTTCCTTTCTCACAATGCTACACAGCTATTTGAGGGGTTTTGTGAAATCTCTGAACCAGTGGATATTAGCATATTTAATTTCAAAATAACAATGATTATTGTTGATGTTAAATGGTATCAAGTGAGTTTCATCAAGACTCTGTATAGCATTTCTCAGGCTTTAGTCTTCTATAAGCAGAAAGCCTCATCTTTCTTACCTTTCTCCTGCAGCCAGTCTGGCAGGCTTGAACCATGGTATACCACCAAATATTGCCATCTTTTATGATTTTTTTCAATGCTTTATGTACAATAAGACTTTCAAACCCCAAAAGAAAATAAATACCCCCTCCCAATTTCTAGGTGAGGAAATTGATAATTAACAAAATCTGAGTCATGAGCTCACAATTGCATAGCTCAGAAACATTCATATCCACTCTCGCTATAACTTGATATTTAGAAAATATGCTTTTTAGAGGTCTAGTATTAAGGATATGTTATTTAAGTTAATGGATGCTAATTTCAAATGACTCAAGTTAATTGTTAATAGCAAATTGCAGTCATCGTAAGTTTTTGCACAGAAAGAATGTGGCAGGATCAGAAATACCCAAGAAGCCAATCAGGAGGACATACATAGTTATTAGCAGCAAAATCATCGCACAATGCAAGAAGCTTATTTGGTATTTACTGCAACAAGTATTGCCCTGGCTTTAATTGTTTCTTTTTATAAATTCCAAATCAAACCCTACAGGACTGCCTCCTTTCCCACATGGTAAATCCAGAATGAATGGCAAATGGAAAGGTGAATTCCTCCCTAAGAGAGCACTCTTTCTAGATGCTAATATATGGCTCCTATTCAAAGCGCTGTTCAGAGTCTTCATTTGCCATTCGTGAATCCTTGACATGTGTCCTTACAGACCTGACAGTATTTGACACTGCATTGTTTGCAAGACTTGCTCTTGAGCAGCCACTTTGTGGGGAATGTAAAACGTCAAGAACACCTGTGCCCTGTCACCTGTGTTTTTCCTTGGTGTGGGCAGAAAACTTAGTGACAAATATGTGTCTAGAATGGCATTGCTAGCAGCAAGTCATAATGAAGTCAGAGTCCCTCACCTCAGCTAAAAATACTGAGAAGGTAAAAAGTGGAGGCAGGGGAAGGTTGTTAATGAATGCCAGCTTCAACCAAAAGCCAGCAAACTAGATGAAATAGTATATAGGGTTTATGCTGAGGTATTTCACTCTCCCCCCAAGCTTTAGATTATAATTGTGACATAGATAACCCTTGAGAATGATTGATGGGACCTTATCCAAGTCCCCATCTGCTTGCGCCATGAACCACTAATGCAAACATTTCCAAAGCAAGTGAGGGAAGCTCTGTCTTGGGAGTCGTTCAAAAAGGACTGGGTAAAACACTAGAAAATATACAGCCAGGAACCATATAGAATAGCTCCCTAGAGGATCAGCTGACTGTGACCTAATATGTAAGATTGATAGTTGACAATGTAAAAACATTAATAGTAAATACATGCACTGAAAGGTTTTTGTTATGCAAGGACTTTGTGATATGGCAACCGCCAAGTAAGTGTCAGATGTGGGAAGGACAAGGTATGGAGAGAAAAGTCACTCCATTAAACCATCAGAGATGGAAAGGCAGTAGAATAGTAGGTCAAATAGTGAAGGGTAGAGAGTGGATGTCCTCACTAGTCAAAGTCTCTTCCAAGGACAAAATACTACAGAGCATTCACTGGCTCTTCAAAATAAGCCCCTTATGGATTTTTTAAAAATTCTCTCCATAGAGGAGAAAGCTCTATCTTCACAGCTTTCCCTCAGTTATTGTTGGCAGGGGACCCAACGGAATGTAGAAATCATCAGATAATATCATTAATATCACATGCAAGTAAAGTTTTACTCAAAATAATTCAAAAAATGGCTAAAACAATACAATGACAGGGAATTGCTGAAGATTCAAGTCAGATTCAGATGAGGACATAGAATGAGGAATTTCATTGTTGATGTTAGATGGATCTTGGCTGAAAGCTGAGAATACCAGAAAGATGTTTACCATGCTTTATTGACTATACAAAGGCTTTTGACTGTGTGGATTATGACACGCTATGAATAACACTGTACACACTTAATTGTGCTCATGAGAACCAAGAGGCAGTGGTTCAAACAGAACCAGGGGACAATGAATGGTTTAAAATCAAGAAAGATGTGTGCCAGTATTGTATTCTTTCACAATATTTAATATTTATTCAATCTGTACTCTGAGCAAATAATCCAAGAAGCTGGATTATACGAAGAAGAACGTGACATCAGGATTAGAAGAAGACTCATTAAAAACCTGCAGTATGCAGAGGATACAACCTTGCTAGTTTAAAGCAAAGAGGACTTAAAATAATTCTTGATGAAGATCAAGGCAACAGCCTTCAGTATGGCTTGTACCACAATCTAAAGAAAACAAAAATCATCTTCACTTGGCTCAATGAATAGCGTCATGGTAAATGGAGAAATGATTGAAGTTGTCAAAGACTTCATTTCACTTGGATCCACAATCAACTGGTAGCAACAGTCAAGAAATCTAAAGACATATTACACTGGGCAAATTTGCTGCACTTTAAAGTGTTCAAGACTAGAGATGTCATGTGGTTTGCTGGTGACCATATTGGTCACCGATAAGGGAAAGTGGGGGAAAAACAGCAATGAAGTTGTGAGCTAAGTCCAACCATGTTCAGTAGACTCCTGTGAACCCAGGTTATGACCTGGTTGGCCAGCAGTATGGCAAGACCTGGGGACTCCTGGGCCCAAAGACAGGGACATGACCAAAAAGGACTAGAGCAGAGAGTGAAGTATCCAGGTGATATGAAGTGAGGAGAGATGCACAAGAACACCCATACTTGCAGATAGTACCCACTTGACCTGACTTCAATAGATGAATGATCAGAACTCGACTAGAAGAAGAAAGAAAAGGAAAAAAAGAGTAATCTGCTACTATTTGATGAACTTGACCTATACCCTTGGATGTAGTAGCTCAAAAGAGGGAACAAGTTTTTACAGCAAGGCTCATTCCCACCCCCTAGGTACACAGAGTTGACAGGGAGGGGCAACTTGGACATTGGCTACCCAAAATGGGGGGCTACAAAGACAAGAAATGACTTACAAGCTTTCAAGAGGGAGCCTAGTTTTAGAGGGTCTGGGGGAAGGTAGAATCTCCACTGAGTGGTTTCCAACCTGTCTGGAAGGGGCTGATGAAAGGAGATGGGATAACACTCTTGTGGTTCAACAATGAATAGTTGCTATCAGGACTGATAGTGAGTATTGGAAATGTAAAGGTAGACGTTTTGTAACAAAAGGAAGGGAGTGGTTGATTTTGCAGTCCAGAAGTAGAGGTCCCTGGGACCATCAAGGGAGAAGAGCGGAGTGCGAGACCCTATCTGGAGAAGCAGCGACACCCAAGATGGAGGCAGAGACGATGATGTGGAGAGATGGAGCAGCTGGGGCCTCTAGACTCAGGGAGGGAGAGGGTCTGTGTGCTGACAACTGGGGGGGGGCAAGCTTGCAGGGTGTACCCTTTGGTTGTTTGATGATGCATGGAGGGGATTGTAATTATTGCAATGAAACGAAATATAATAGGATGAATGTAAAGCTAATGTTCTCCCATGTAAGCTATCACTTAATTCACAATAAAAAACTTTAAAAAAAGAGTAGGGATGCCAGTCTGAGAACTGAGATGCACCTGACCCAAACCAGGGTATTTTCAATAGTCTCATATAAGACTATAGACAATGAATAAGGAAGACCATAAAAAATTTATGCATTTGAGTTATGACATTGGAGGAGAATATTAAAAGTATCATGTTCTTCCAAAAGAGCAAACTAACCTATGTTAAAAGAAATACAGCTAGAATACTCTTAGAAGCTAGGATGGTGACATTTTTTCTCTCTCACATTTTGGGCGTGTTATCAGGAGGGACCAATCCTGATAACGAAAAGGACATCCTTCTTGATAAAGTGGAAGGTCAGAAAAAAAGAGGAAAGTCCCCATAAGTGGCAGCAGCAGTGGGCTCGAGCACAACAAGGGTTATGAGGTTGGCAGTATTTTTGTTCTGTTGTTCGTAGTATCACTAAGAGTCAGAACAGACTTGATGGCACCTAACAACAACAACACCATTGTTGTTAGGTGCTGTAGAATTGATGTAGACTCAGAGAGACAACATGTGACAAGTAGAACCCATTGGGTTTTCTTGACTGTAGTCTTTAAGGAAGCAGATCACTAAGTCTGTATCCTTTGAGGCCACGTGTTGTTGTTGTTAAGTGCCACTGAGTTGGTTCTGACCCATAGCAACCCCTTATAGGGTTTCCAAGGAGTAGCTGGTGAGCTTGAACGACCGACCTTGTGGTTCAAACCAAGTTTGCAATCTAGGACATTAGCCCACAGTGCCACACCAGGACTCTACTAGGTGCCATTTGTTGTTGTTGTTAAGTGCCATTGAGTCGGTTCCGGCCCATAGCGACCCTGTATAGGGTTTCCGAGGAGCAGCTGGTGAGCTTGAACCACCGACCTTGCAGTTCAAACAGCTTTGCAGTCTGGCGCATTAACCCACAAAGCCACACCAAGATTTAAATCCACCATTTCAATTAGCAACCAAGCACTTCACTGTTTGTGCCACCATTTAGAAATTTACAGATAGACAAAAAGGATATTTGAAGACCATGAAATCACTCCAAAAACTGGGAGAATGAATCAAGATTGGGAAAAATCAGGCTGCCTCATTTCTAATTGGTATCATTAACTACTAAACTCAACCCAGCAATCCAAACCCTTCCACCCTTTGTCAGCACTGTCTATTCCTGGAGCTTGCAATCTATCTGAAGGAAATTGATATACAATTATAAATTTAGAAGGCTGTGATTAAGAACCAAAGAAGAGACAGTTAAAAGGAGACACGAAGGATGGTGTAGGAGGTGCAGTGAGAGAAGAACGTGAGGTGATGAAATGCCATTGCTCATTGGGCAGGCAGCATTCTGAAAGGTGAAACAACTGATGATCTATATCAGGGCTTGGCAGACTCATTCCTGTCCAGCACCAGTGTTTGCATTGCCGTGAGCTAATAATTTTTGTTTTGTTTTTACATTTTAAATGAAAGGGAGTAATCAAAATAAGAATATTTCTTTACAAGGGATAATTATGCTAAGTTAAAATTTCAATGTCTATAAATAAAATTTGGTCAGGCAATCCCAGTTCATTCATTTACATATATGGCTTCTTTCTTGTTATGTCAACAGAATTGAGTAGGGGGACAGAGACTGGATGGCTTGCAGATCCTAAAATATTTACAATCTGACCCTTTACAGTTTGTTGACTCTTGGTCTAGATCAGTACTTCTCAGATTGCATTGTGTGTACATATCTCCCAGTGATTTTCCTACAATACAGATTCTGACTCAGAATATCTGGAGTGGAGTTTAACAAAATATCTAACAAACTCCAGGTGATGTTGCTGCTGTTGTCTATGGAACACCACTTGGTTAGCAAACTTGAAAATCCATTATATCTAGGGAACCAATCCTTACAGCAAGCATCATTCCCACCCCCTCCATACACAGAGTAGACAGGGATGGGCAACTTGGACATTGGCTACCAAAAATGGTGGGAGGGCTACAAAGGCAAGAAGTGACTGGCTTACAAGCTTTCAAGAGGGAAGCTAGATTCATTGGGCATCGAGGAAGGTAGAATCTCCACTGAGTAGGTGGGGCTGATGAAATGAAATCCGGATGGATCTCTTGTGATACAATAGTGAATAACTGTTAGTTATCTGGACTGCTTGTGAGGGTTGGAATTGTAAAGGTAGATGTTTTTTAGCAAGGAAGGGAGTAATTAACTTTTTAGCCTAAGAGTGGAGGTCCCTGGGACCATCAAGGGAGAAGAGCGGAGAGCGGGACCCTACCCAGAGAAGCAGTGATGCCTGAGATGGAGGCAGAGACAATGACGTGGAGAAATGGAGTTGTTGGGGACTTTAGACACAGAGAGAGGGGCCGTGTGCTGATGACCAGGGGACAGGCTTGTAGTGTATGTATCCATAGCAATGAAATTATATATTATAGGATGAATGTAAAAGTAATGTTCTCCCATGTAAACTATCACATAATTCACAATAAAACATTTTTAAAAAATCCATTATATCTAAGATTCATATTTTTAATTTTCAGGAACATCTTTCCTAATTTTCTGGAAAATTACTAAGAGAAATGTGTACTCTTAGGATTCCTCCTAAAATTTAAAGTAAATTTTTAACAGGGGAGTGTTGTTTCTGTTAAGTGCCATCAAGTCAGTTCCGACTCATTGCATCCCTGTATAGGGTTTCCTAGGAGCTGTTAGTGAGTTTGAACCACCAAACTTCTAGTTCGAACTCACCTTGAGGTGGAGTGCTTATCCTGTAGTACCACATTAGGATTTCAACAGTGGATTAGTAGAACCAAAATAACCTCTGATTTCTGTGTTAGCATTTAGAAGAAACTGCAAAAATGGAAACAGGTCAAATTCGAGCATTTGTAACCTCTAGTTGGTGAATATTCAACCATTTTAGAAGGTAGCATTTGATCAAGAGCTGATGGTATTGAAGAAGAAATCCCATCCACACTGAAGGCATTCATGGAAAAACAAAGTTCCAAGAATTGAAAAAATACCAAATAAGATGTTTCAACAAATAGGTACAACACTGGAAAACTTCACTCATATATGCCAAGAAATTTGGAAGGTAGTAACTTTTCCTGATTGGAAGGACCCGTTCAAAAGAAATTCAGTGGGAGGCAGAAATTATCTAATAATATCATTAATACTACATGCAAATAAAATTTTGATGAAGATAAGTTAAAAATGATTGCAGCAGTACATTGACATAGAACTATCAAAAGTTCAAGCCAGATTCAGAAAAGGATGTGGGATATTACTGCTGATGTCAGAAAGATCTTGGCTAAAAGCAGAACATACTACAAAGATGATTACCTGTGTTTTATTGACTATACAAAGGCATCCAACTATATGGATAATAAACTATGGACAATATTGTGAAGAATAGGAATTTCAGAATGCTGAATTATACTCATGCAGAAACTGTACAAAGACCAAGAGACTGTTAGAACAGAACAAGGGAGTACTGTT
Organism: Chrysochloris asiatica; assembly: GCF_000296735.1. NCBI lineage: Eukaryota > Metazoa > Chordata > Mammalia > Afrosoricida > Chrysochloridae > Chrysochloris > Chrysochloris asiatica. Next base: position 4,198,748 of record NW_006408539.1, on the reverse strand, counting down.
TGGATTAAAATCAAGAAAGGTGTGCGTCAGGGTGTATCCTTCTACCATACTTCTTCAATCTGTATATTGAGTAAATAATCCAATCATAATGAAGGTGTGGCATCGGGATTGGAGGAAGACTCAATCCTGGGATATGTAGATGACGCAATGTTACTTGTGGAAAGTGAATAGAGCTTGAAGCACACACTGATGAAAAACAAAGCCTATAGTCTTCAATGTGGATTACACTTCAACATAAAGAAAACAAAAATCCTCACAACTGAACCAATAAGCAACATCATGATAAAAGGGGAAAAGATTGAAGTTATCAAATATTTCATTTTACTTGGATCCATAGTCATTCTCCATGGGAGCAAAAGTCAAAAACATCAAATGATATACTAGTATTTGGTAAACGTTCAGTCCCCCAAAAAACTTTTTAAAGTGTTAAGAAGCAAAGATGTCACTTTGGGGACTAAGTGCACATGACTCTGGCCATGGTATTTTCAGTTGCTTCAAATGCTATTAAAACAAGGACAACGACAAAGAAGAATTGATGCCTTTGAATTATGGTGTTGGTGAAGATTACTAAATATACCATGAACTATCAGGAAAACAAATATGTGTTAAAACAAGTACAGCCAGAATGTTCCTTAGGAGAAAGGATGACAAGACTTTATTGCAAGTACTTTGGACCAGTCCCTGCAGAAAGACATTGTGCTTGGTAAAGTAGAGGGTCAGTGACAAAGAGGAAGACCCTCAAGGTGATGGATTGATTTCGTGGCTTCAACAGTGGCTTAGGCATTGTGAGCATGGTACAGAACTGGGCAGTATTTCATTCTGTTGCACATAAAGTTGCTAACATTATACATTGAAAATGATACAATGGCACCAAACAATACAAAAATAACTTTTGCTACAGTAATCATTCAGGATTGTTGTGTTTTATTGTTCTTTAATGTTATTCATATTTACATTTCCTCCTTCATATATAAAGTGACTCTTCTCTCTTTCATATGTTAGATTCAAGTCTCTTTTTTGCAGATGTGAAAGAGGCATTTTTTTTTTTTTTAATGACATGGACAAACACAATCTTTTTCCTTTCTTTCTTTCTTTCTCTTTTAAGCTTTTAGAGTAAAACATCTCAAAGTAAATATTGAGATTTAAACTGATGAGAAACAGATTGGGTATTACCTTGTCAGAGCCCCAAAGGCCACAAAATAAATGGCAAGGTAACAGAAGCCCCAGCTCATTGAAATGCAGGCTGTATTCCCTGAGATTTCACAATGCAAGTGTTCCTCCCACTGTCTCCTTAACAGATGTCATCAGATCAGATACACAGAGCCAGTGAAATTAAGTGCAAATACCAACGCGAGAGTGGCTGAGACCCATCGCTACAGGCACCTCAACCCGAGAACTGCATATGTGCAACTGCCCAGGATTAAACCCATCAGATAGTCCAACATAGCCTTCTAGTCAAAAAGGAAAATCTGGCATTTTAGGATTTTATCTATAATAATTTTCTGATGTTGTAGTAGTATACAGTGACTAGTAAGCCCACATATAAACTTAGTAATACTATTTTGAAAACATAAGGAAAATTATCTTGTATATGTCTACAGTGTCCTGAGGATCACAGTAATAGACAGTTAAACGTCATTATAAAGTTTTTGTTGATTTATAAGCAGTTGGATGCTAAATGCAGCACAAGCCATCTGAAGGGCATAGCTAAACAATTATCTTTGGCTGTCATTTTCATTGTCTGGTAGCGTAGTGGTTACAAGTCGGGCTATTAACCTTAAGGTCACCATTTCAAAACTAGTAGCTGTTCCGCGGGAGAAAGATGAGGCTTTCTGCGCCTGTAAAGATTTACAGCCTCGAAAACCCTATACTGGGTCCCGGCATACCACCACCACCACCATACTCTGTAGTTACAGTGAGTGAGGAGTGAAGAATGTGGCTAGGAATCATAAGTGATTTCACATGAATCAAAAGAAGAAACTAGGTTTTAACTAAGATACATCATAACATTCTACCATTATTGAATCCTTTGAATGTACTATGGTACTTTGTTGTTATTGTTGTTGCTAGGCACAGTTGAGTCAGTGCTGACTCATAGTGACTTTATGCACAACAGACTGAAACACTGTCTGGTCCTACACCAATCTCACAATTGTTGTTACGCTTGAGCCCACTTTCCTGCCACTGTGCCAATTCATCTCATTGGGTGTCTTTCTCTTTTTCTCTGACCCTCCACTATATGATGCATGATGTTCTTCTCCAGAGACTTATCCTTTCTGACAATATGTCTGAACTATAAGAGATGAAGTCTGGCCATGCTGGTTTCCAAAGAGCATCCTGGTTGATACTTCTTCCAACACAGATTTGTTTGTTCTGGCAGTCCAGGGTACGTTTAATATTCTCCTCCAACACTATAACTCAAATGCATCGATTCTTCCAGGGTCTTTCTTATTCACTGTTAAACTTTCACCTGCACATGAGGCTTTTGAAAATACCATGGTTTAGGTGAGGCACACCTTAGTCCTCAAACTGACATTTTTGTTTTTGAATGCTTTAAAAAGGTCTTGTGCAGCTGATTTGTATAAGGCAATAAGTCATCTGATTTCTAGACTGCTGCTTTCATGAGTGTTGATGGTTGATCTGAGCAAACTAAAGTCTTTGACAATATCAATTTTTCCCTCCATTTATCTTGATTTTATAGCACATTAAAATTATACCTATAAACTGTTGATTTCAACTCACAGCAACTCTATATAGGGTTTCTGAAGATGCAAATCTTTATGAGAGCAGAAAGTCTTATCTTTCTCCCACAGAATGGCTGGTCGGTTGGAACTGCCAATCTTGCATTTAGCAGTCTAGTGCTTATCCTAATAATACATAATCAGTGCTTCTGATTATAACTCTGTATAATCAAACACATATTGCCTTTGAGTTGATTCTGACTCGTGGAGACACCATGTGTTTTAGAATAAAACTGATCTTTTGGTTTTAGAGGTTGTGATCTTTCAGAAGTAGATTGTTAAACCTTTCTCCCAAGGTGCTTCTGTGTGGATCTGAGTCACCAACCTTTCAATGGTTACCTGAGTGCCAAACTGCAACATCAAGGAAGTAAGCAACTGACAAGCATTTTCTCTTTTAATGATTATGACAATCTTAAGGAGCAGCTTTCTCTCAACAGACAGTGCAAATGATGAAAGCAAGCAGTTGGGTCAAGTTTCCATTGGTAGTAAGTGGTGGAAGCAGGGCTTGAATTTCCTAATATAATGCCACTGGTTTTAGCCACTAGCTGTATTGTCTCAGAATAATTCATCAAAAAACTCCAGATTGCTAAGAAGTTGAGTCAGCATTCAAAACCTTTACAACTTCCCAATACACTCAGTTTAAGAGCAAACCCCATGAGGTGACTTGTAAGATGGCATTATTTAGAAATGTCTGCTTCTCTAGGTGCAATGAAGCAGCCTGCAACAAATCATAGATCCTGTCAAGACACATAAGAAAATCTGAGGGAAAATAAAGATCTGTTGAAAGCAACACATTTTTACGGAAATAATGAAGACTAAGGAGTCAAGAATTCAGAGATGGGATAACTTCCTAAAGGTGACATGATGTTCTACATAAGCTTTTTCCTTAAAGGCACTTGCTAATTCTCTGTTTAGCTCAAGAACCTAAGAATCCAAGCTTTGACATGACAGAGGCTCAAAGGTGAAGCTGTAGATACAATGAGAGGTTTCTGTGGTCTGACAGAGCTGCAAAGACAAAAAGGGAGACTTCAGTACTCAGGATCCCACTGAGAAAAAAGCAGTAAAAATTTGAAACTGAAACACTCAGTTTTCTTAAGTCATATGTCAGATACTGACTCTCTATGGAATGAAAAAGCTTCATATAAAACCTCTAATAATGGAGCTTTCTGGTAGTCTTATGTTGCTCAAAAGAGGAGTAGTAGAAGGTGGGAACCATCAGGGTAGGGACCCAATATGTCACCAGGTTCTTCATGAAAGGCCTTGAAAGACTATATCCTAGCAACAAAGGTGAAAGGGAATGAAATGAGAACTACAGAAGCTACCTGTAGCTTTATTTCAGCCCAGTCCCTTCCTAGATTAAGTTGATCCATTCCACTCTAGCTGTCTAAAGAGTGAAGCTCTTCAGTATAAAACACAACTTGAATTTCTAAAAAAAAAATATATATAATATTTAGCATTCAACAAAAATTATTAGGCATAATAAGACATAGAAAATGACTTGGACCCAAGACAAAATGAAAGTCAACAGAAACACCTGGGTATCAGGTATTTTACTTAGAAGGTAAGGAATTTGTTGTTGTTGTTAAGTGCCATTGAGTCAGTTCTGACCCATAGTGATCCTGTATAGGGTTTCCGAGGAGCAGCTGATGAGCTTGAACCTCAGACCTTGAAGATCAAACTGGCTTTTCAGTACAGCGCATTAATCTACAGTGTCACACAAGGACTACAGTTCTACAATAAATGTTTTCAAGAGTAGAGGAGAAAATAGTCACAAATAATGGATACTTTTCTCAGAGAGTTGTAACTCATTATAAAGAATCCAGTGAACATGATACAACTATAAAAAATAGTGATTGATATTAAAAATGTAATACATGGGTATATTAGTCAATTGGACACTGAAGGAGACAGGATTAGTAAAGTGAAGAAGTCAATAGAATGTACCAGAATTTTTTTTTTTTTTAAAGATAGGAAATATAGAAAATTGTACAGAATGCTGTGAGACATGGTACAGCTATCGAACACACCAGAAACTGCAATAATATGAAGAGAAAAAAATGGACAAAACCAACATCTGAAGATACAATGGCTAAGGACTTTCCAAACTGCTGGAAGATACCAACTCCCAAATTCAAGAACCATAGGGAACTCCAAACAAGATCAATACCAACACACACACACAAAATTAGGTATGTTATCATCAAAATGCTGAACTACAAAGACAAGAAACATTTTTTTGTTGTTTTTTAAGTAAGAAAAGCAGAGAATTAATTCAAGGAAGGCAAAATAAGACAGACATATAGCTGATTTATCAATTGAGATGATGGAAGTAAAGGAAAATAATTGTCATTCTTGAGTTCTACAACCAGCAAAAGTATCCTCCTAAAGTGAAGGCAAAAATATAGACATTTTCAAAACAGACTAAAACGGAGCGAATTTGTCACCACTAGACTTGTATCCAAGGAAAGTCTAAAAGGAATTCTTCAGACAGACGGAAACAAGGAAATGGTAAATGGAATGCAAAGAAACAAACAAGGTAAATAAATACGTAATTATAGTTCAGTGAGAATTAATGTCTAAATGCTTTAAAATATATCTAATATTTAAATACAGAGCAAAAATTCAATGGGCAGAAGGGATAAATGAAGTTAATATAAAAAAAAAGAAAAGAAAGAAATATTGGCACAATTCTGTCATTATTGAAAACAATGACTTGCAATCAGCAGTAATGAACCAAACGTACATGCTGACATCCCTAGGACAGCCACTAAACAGATAATAAATGAATGTGTAATAAGTCAATACAGAAAACCATGATATGTTATAAAGTATTAATTGGAAACAGACATCAAATAAGAGAAAGAGGAACATTAGTATTGCTGTGACTAACAGAAAACAAGGAGCTCTGGTAGCATAGTGGTTACAAATTGGGGTGCTAACTTCACGGTCGGCAGTTCAAAACTACCAGGTGTTCCGTGAAGAATGATGAGGCTTTCTGCTCCTGTAAAGATCTGCAGCCTCGGAAACCCTGTGCAGGATCACTATGAGTTGGAACTGACTCCATGGTACTTAACAACAACAGAAAACAGGAGTCCTGGTATGGGCACTGTGGGTTAATGCACTGGACTGCAAAGTCGGTTTGAACTGCAAGGTCGGTGGTTCAAGCTCATTAGCTGCTTCTTGGAACCGTATATAGGGTAGTTATAGGCTGGAACCAACTCAACAACACTTAACAACAATAACAGAAAGCAAATAATAAGATGGTACATATAAGACCAAATATGCCAGTAATTAAATTCAAATCCAGTGAACTAATGGTTTCAATCAAAATATTAACATTATCAAACTAGTTAAGAATAATGACAAAGGAGGTTCAAGATTATAAGAATGGAGAAAGATACACTCTGCAAATACCATCAAAATAAGCTGACATGACTTTCCCTTGCTCCCTGTATTTAGTGCATTATCAGGTCCTGCCAATCCTATCTACAAATCTCATTACTGACCGTCTCTTCAACTACAGGTCCATCCTGCCCACTCTCCTTTCTCACCAACTCTATGGAAACAGTCTCCTCAATGGTCTGTGTTTCTCCCGTCCCCATAATCCTTTCTCTGCAAGCAGCTTCAGCTATCTTGTTTTCTTTAACTATTTTTGTTTTTTTTTTTTAATGTTTTATTGTGAATTACATGATAGTTTACATGGGAGATTAGCTTCACATTCATCCTATCGTATATCGTTTCATTGCCATGGTTACAGTCCCCTCCATGCATCATCAACCAACCAAAGGGTATACAGTACAAGCCTGCCCCCCAGTCATCAGCACACACCCCCTCTCCCTCTAACTTTTTGTTTTGAAATAAGTATAGAACTCTGGACGTTGTAAAAATAGTACTCAAGGGTCCCATATATCCTCCATCAGTTTCTCCCAATAGTTACAGCTTACATCATCAATACCCAGTGACTGTCCGGTAGATTGACTCATGCACCTCCTGTGTTTCCATACGGTTTTCAGTGGTGCATTTTTCAGGAGTGTAACACCAGGTTGTTCTTCTGAGACCCTTCTGAATAGACTTGAACCTCTAATCTTTCAGTTAGTAGCTAGATGCATTATCATTTGGACCACCCAGGGATGCCCATATGACTATAGAAAATATCAAAATCCAGGAAATCAGCATTGGCACAAAGATTGTGCACTGTGTTATGCTATTTGATCACATGTGTATACATCCACGTAATGACTAGAAATCTCTTTAAATCTCTACTAAAACTCTTTAACATCTTTCAATCCTTGCACTGGCCTGGGTGGTCTGGCCCCTGCCCTTCTCCCTCCTCATACTTTGCCTCTAGACCCTTCACCTTCTGTGCTCTACTTTATTACATTTCCCCAAGTCAGCAGTCTTTCTATGCTTCATCACCATTTCACAGGCTCAGTTTTCTTTTTAAAATACATAAAGAGTGTAAGAGTAATAGATAAATTAATAAATAAGGATGGAATTAAAAGAAAAGGGGGTGAGGTAGGGATTCGTAAAACTGGCAAGGATCATTCATCCATGGTCTGCAAACATTCTCAGAGCCTTTGCTGATAATCTCCAGGGAAGTTGGGGAGACAGTCAGTGGATCTGAAGTTGTGGCCTCTCCTGTGTGCTTATCATTCTAATGAATACTAATTGAAATTCAATGTCTGTGAAAGGCAAATTCATCTTTTGTTCTCGGTGGTGTCTACAACTCCTGAGCATCACGTCTGAAAGGCACAGCTCCTCATTTCAACATAGACCACTTTTTCCCATCCAAAGTTGTATTTATTTATAAACTGCCGTGTGCCTAAACACGGAGAAAAAGACCTAGGTGGAGAGAGAGAAACAAAGAAAGAAGGTCTACACCCTATTATTAACTGAGTTCCGCGGGAGAAAGATGAGGCTTTCTGCTCCCGTAAAGATTTACAGCCTCGGAAACCCTGTACAGGGTCGCTATGAGTCGAAACCGACTCCATGGCACATAACAACAACAACAACCTGGCTACTGGTTTTTGAGCAGGTGACCTCTATCACACAGCAAACTTGCTGTTTTCTTTGTTGCCTCCCTCATTGTACTATGAGATATGCCATTTTTCCCTACCTTGTTAAAAGCTCCTATTATAGAAATTGCCAGATCTATTAGTATATCTTAATTACTACAGCTTGTGCTGCTTTTAGCCTCTAGTGGGGCAAAATTGCCATGATTTATGCTTTACTAACAATGATATTTTTACGTTAGTAAGCAATTAAAGAGCCCAACAACACTCCAGGGAACTTCAAAAAATTGTAGAAGGACTGCCATCATTTTGATTTATACCTATTCTAATTGTATTTACAGAAAACTTTAAAAAAAGAAGACTACTGTGTCAAAATGTTTACAGTGCTCACAATAAATGCTTGTAAAAAGAGAAGCATTTCGTATTTCTTATTTGCTATAGAAGCAAATGACAAAAGAGAGAAGATAGTTGGGAAGAAGTTTGCATCGAGATGATGACCAGAGTCAGATTTTAGACATGTCAACCAGGAAACTCAGATAAAAGAGATTTCACTCCTAGGCAAAGCTTCCATCTTCTCTGAGTCTTGTCTAGCACGATGACAGCTGAACTTGGTCTTTCTCTGGTAAGGGAGAGCAGAATTCCTTTACATTAGAAACAATGTGGGGACCTGCTAACCAAAATGCCCACTGACGATAAGATGGACAAACAAATACAGATCAACAGAAAGACTTACTCCCCATACTTCTGAGATCCAAGTCTTCGTGGGTAAGATTTATTTCTATCTCCCTTCTTGAATCTGCTTTTATTTTCCCCTGAGCAATTTCTCCATTCTCCACACTGGCTATGAAAATCTTACCTCATTATGCAGAAAAAGCTTCTATGAAAGCTAAAGGTAAGAGTAGAAAAATGATATTGGATAAGACCATAAGTCTTTCAGTTTCAATATTTTAGAGATACCAATATTTAAGAACAAGTTGATAGGAATCTAAACTTTTATACTTTTCCTAAAGTAGTCGAGGTTTCTCTGGGTCAGGAGCACCAGCACCAGGGAACTAAAAAGGCAGAATCCTACCTTCCCAGGCCCCCTGAGGCGGAATCTGCATTTTTAGCAAAGTGCTCAGGAAATTCTTGCAGAATGATGTTTCAGAAATACTATAAATGAAGGGTTAGCAGAAACTAACAGGAGTCCCTGGGTAAGAGCAAAGTGTTAACATGCTCAAGTGTTAACCAAAAAAAGGGTTGAAGGTTCTAAACTCTCTCCAGCCAGAGGTGTCTCAGAAGAAAGACTTGGTGATTTACTTGAAAAGGAAGGAAGAAAAAGGAACCGCCACTGGAAACTCTATGGAGCACAAATCTACTCTGACACACACGGGTCACCTGGATTAGAGACAGACCAGAAAGTCAGCGTGTTTATCATAGAATTTCAATCATAAAACCACAAGGTCCACATCTCTGTATTAGAAAGAAGAAGGAGGAAAAAGAAAGGAAGGGGGGATTGATAATACTATGTGACAATATTCCTCTTTTCCAAATTTGCCCCCAAATAAAGCAAGTCTGCAATTTCAAATTCGCAGTGGATATCCATTCCACATTTGGAGATGGCAGAGAGCACAACAAATGCTGATTCCAAATCTCTTGCTTTAATAAAGTGGTCTTGCAGATGCTTTCTGGCTGGAAACAGTAAGACGTGGTAGGTTGTTTCATCATAACTTGAAAGATTGCAATTAAATAGTCAAGTCTCAGTGTCAATAGAGTATGACTTCTACAGCATTGCAAAATAAGCTTTGAGGCTCTCAGAGCTTAACAGCAGTCAATGTTAGTTCAATTGCAGTTCACATGAAGACATCTATAGAAAGGAGGAAGCAATGGTGAAATCTAGTCTCATCTTTGCATTGTCCCCGCCTTCTTCAATGTGTAGCTACACCAAGATGGCGCAGCTGGGAAGAAGGCAACTGGATTGGTTTGGTTATACCAATGCCCATGGTTGGCATAAGAATATCCTCCTTTGCACTTCTAAATCTGACAATATTAGTGTGACATACAAAAGCACATTAATATAGAAATGTAAAATGTGAGTTTATTTCTACTTTCCCCAATAGAGTTACTCCATTAAAGTTTGATTATTTTAAATTGTTTTTAATCAGCAATTTGTTTGAAATTTCTATTAAAAATATAAAATACTACTGGTATTGGAGCATCTGAAGAAATACAGTTAGCCACTGAAAAACCTATCCACTGCCCATGAGTGAAGCCAATTCCCACCCGAAGCTACCCGAAGGGACAGAGCTCCTCCGGTTACTAAGTCTGTCAATCTCTAAGGGAGCTGAAAGCCTCATCTTTCTCCCGCAGAGAAGCTGATGGGTCTGATCTACCAGTTTCCTATAGTTAGCAGTCCAATGCCTAACCCACTATGCTACCAGGGCTCCTGCACAAAAGGGACCCAAAATATGAGGAATAATCTGGGGAAAGTATGAATTGGTGTCGAAACAGGCTTTCATTTTGATTTTTTTTTTCTTTTTCTTCTTTTATCTATGAAGTTCCATTACAGATGAAGAATTTAAGAAACACACAATCATGCCTTTGCTGTCTATCATCCATGTGATTCAACATGTGTTGTTAGAGAAGATCTTCTTAGGTTCCACATGCTAAGGCCTGCCACAGGAGGCTCACATCTTGGCCAGCTTGGTCATCAGTGAGCAAAAGGCTCATGCGCTTGTCTGGGAACCATTAGTGTGGACTTTTTAATGCTTCTGCGAATGTTTATCCTTCTAGTTAAGCTGGTGCATTTTATTATTCCAACATGTTTCCCATGATATCTAATCACAGCATTGCAGAAAGGCAGGTACTATTTTCTCCATTTCAAAAATATGCTAGCTAAAGCATCTCTCTTAAGTAGAGTCGAGTCTCAGATGCTAAAGTGACTGGGTTTCAGTTGACAAGTTGGAACCAACTTGATGGCACTTGACAACATCTAACTACATAACACTAAACACCCACTAGCCCTTCCAACTGCTTCTACATTTTACAAGGATGGCAGAGGGGTGGTCCCCTTTATACTTGCTTATTCTCTGTTGGGATGTTAGTAAAGACTGGTGGTGTGTCCTGATAATAGGGAAATTGGAATTGAGAAAATAGAACTCTAGAAATAATTAGTTACCAATCCTGAAATCAATAGCCATCCTCCCGCCAAGACCCATAGTACAATATCTGGAAGCATCTTGAAGATACTTTTATTACTTGAAATGTGCTGGGTAAAAACATACCTTTTCTAAGTTGCATATTCCAAGTCTAAAATTTGAAACTACATCCCATCTAAAAGAGTTTATCTTGTTCCCCACAGAGAACAATAACATATGTCTCCACTTTTAAGAGATAGTGAATAATTTACCAAATCAGAACGTTCTGTAAAATCAACTGTTTGCTTTGATGTGCTTGTGTAGCTGCCACCGACATCAATGAGAATTACACACGTCTGTCATTGGGCAGAATCAGCCCCATTATTTATTCAAGCCGAAACCCACCATTTGCCATAAAGGCTGCTCCTAGTTGATAATTAGCAGATCTAAGACTCACAAATCTGTGGTTTATACTCTATAATAAGTAAAATATGAAAGAAATGAGCCAGAGAGAAATTTCCCAGGGGTGGAAGTCTTTTTCCCTGGTTTCTACCACCTCGCAGATATATTTCCATCTTTGATGACTAAAGAGTAACAAATAGCATTTGTGATTGTTTCTTTGCTATTGCACAATCAGTTATAGCAAATTAATATGAGTTCATGTCATTCGTTATATAAATTAACTACTTTCTATGCAGCAAAATTAGCTGAGGCTAGAATAAGGTCATCAGGTCAAGTTGTCTAGCCTTTAGGGACATGTGCTCCTTGAGTCAGGGCTTTGAACTGGTTTATTCTGGTTCAAATCCTTGCTGAGAATTTGCATTTCCACCTCAGATATACTGACTCTGAATCTACATTTTAACAAGATTCCTAGGTCATTCTTATGTACGATATTTAGGTAGTATTAGCCTGTGTGAAGCACTGCTCTACATTCTATCCTTGCTACTCACAGCGAGGGTCAGATCAGTTGCCTTGGCGTCAGCTGTAACTTGTTAGCAACGTGGCCCCACACACATTCACTGGATCAGAAACCTTGGGGTGACTCTATAATTTCACAAGCCCTCCAGGTGATACTGGTGCTAACTGAACTTTGAGAAGGACTGATGTAAATGATCTCAACAACCTTCTAATAACAAAGTGATAAAATAATTCTCAGCTACTCAAAAACCCTATGCAGCGTTGATATGAGTTCAAACTGACCAGACAGCACTTAACAACAACAAGAGAAAGGGAAGGCAATATTAGTGTTCTCATTCTTTTTTGCAGTCATGTGCTTGCTATCATAATATTATATTGCTATTGTAATATGAAATAAGGCTATTTTCATAATTAAATAATAGCACTCCCATTTTATTAATTTCATATTTCACTGTAGAATAATCTTGTTTGTTTTTTTTTTAAAAAAAAGGTTGCTTTGTGTGTTTAACCACATTTTCTTTTTGCTGCTCAATCAAGGTTTTCTGCCCTTTGAACTCCAGTTATTTATTACATCTTAATTTATTGTATTTCAGAGAAATGCAATCAAAATATAAAATGCAATGCTCATAAGATGTACATAGTTGCTTTATTAATTTCTCTAGCATCATTTAATTCTTTGTAACTAGCATAAAGAGCTATCGAAACATCTTTTTTTGGTACAATTTTTTTCTAGGAAGAGAGTCTGCTCTTTTTTTTTTTTTTACCATTCCCCAAGTTTTCTGATATTCCCCAAACATTCTTATTTGTTCAACAGATCTCTGTAATAGGGGCAAAGGATGGGTAAAAGCTATTAGAGCCAGTACACAGCCAGACAGTGCATAAAAATGTCTAATGATACAATTTATCTGCTGGGCTAAATACATTTCATAGGATGGAAAAAATAACTCTTTTAGTGTTTCATTCTCAGTGCATTCTGTATTCAAGCCTCCTAAAATTCTCTCTGGCAACATAGTCCATATAGCGATGATGGATAACTGATCTCCAACAGTGCTGTAAAGTGATTATTAATCCGTTAGCTTCTGCCTGCTGTGGTATTCTATGGGTTTAAGAAAGTTAAGAACCATTTCAACCCTGCTGGAACCATTCTAATCTTCCCCAAACCTTCAGCATGGGACCTCCTGTCTATTATCATATTTATTAATTTAAGATGACTGCCAAGACTTCTCAGCACCTTACAAAGTTTAGGACCAGACTCACAGAAGGAACTGCCTGTCATGTCATGAAAGAGACTGTTACTGCGTTCGTAAATGGGACAGTTCAGTATTGGCCATGTGGGGCTTGCATGTTCCAAGACTCATAGGCAAGTACAACTGTAGGATCACATCAAACCACAGGATTTCAGAAATAAAAAGACCCTTTGAGATCACTACTCCAGATAATGTCATGTATTTTTGGCAAGAAAACCTAATCTCTAAAAAAAAAAAAAAAAAAACAAGCACACAAACAAACCAAAAAAAAAAAACAATCAAAACAACAGAAATCTTAAGAATATATGTGGAAACAGACAAAAGTGACTTGTTCTGTCTAGAGGGAGAAGGGAGTGTAAACCACCCAATTTGTCCCTTTTCTAGACCGTAATCCTTCTAAACAGCTCCATGGATCCACCAGTATGCAGATGAGCTCAGAAATTGCTGGTTTAGGTACAATTTCCTTGGACCTTACAAATGAGGAAACTGAGGCCTAGAAGAGCTATTGCTTTGAAACCTCAAAAACTATTTGGCCAATTTCCAGTCATCCTGAATCACAGTCCATGTTTTTCCTTCTAAATTGTACAGAAGAAGAAACTAGCCAAGGACTGTTTGATGGGAAAATGGTTAAGATTAGCACACTTTTTCCTAAAATAGGCACTGAAGCTAATTATAGGTTCCATCTTTCCAGGAAAAACTGAATTATGATAAAAATAAAAATGGCAGAGGAAGGGAAGCTAAAAGGGAACGTCTCTGTGCTCAGAACCTAAGGGAGACTGAAGCCAAGAAAGGTCAGAGATGAGTCAGCAGGGTCTTGATAACCACTGTCTTCAAGCAGTGGGGGCAGGATGCAATATGACTAGAAATAAGAAAAAAAAAGCCTAGTTTAGGAGCAAAGAAGTTGATTCTAGGCAAAGACATGGGGAAAAATTAAGTAAAACAATTATCATTCACCTCAGAAAGACAAGACAATAAAATGCATCCATTAAGCAAGAACAAAGTACTGGGGAGGGGGACATTCAGAGAACAGAGAACAAAAAAGTGCTTTATAATTAGCAAAAATAACTGAAAGTTAGGAGACCTTCTGAAGAGTATAACTCAGAGATGAAGGAATATAAGAGACATGTGTTGTTGTTGTTGTTAAGTGCCGTAGAGTCGGTTCCGACCCATAGCGACCCTGAACAGGGTTTCCGAGGCTGTAAATCTTTACGGGAGCAGAAAGCCTCATCTTTCTCCAGCGGAGCAGCTGGTAGTTTCGAACTGCTGACCTTGCGGTTCACAGCCCGATTCGTAACTACTATGCTACCAGAGCTCCTCAACAACAACAACAAGAGACATGTAAGTATATGTAAATTGTAAGAACAATCCAGGCAGTACAAGTTCCAAATAATGGTGGTGGGTGTGGGTGTGGGTGTGTGCAATAGTCAGTTCCAACTCATAGCAACCCTGCATGGGGTTTCTGAGGCTGTAAATCCTTACAGGAGCAGAAAGTCTCATCTTACTTCCGTGGAACAGCTGGTAGTTTCAAACCTATGCTACCAAAGCCATCACCAAATGCCTACTAGTACAGTAGGTTAAAAATAAGCACATACTCAGTATTCACTACCCTGTGAATATCTGACCACTGGAGAAAAAAACCTTCTAAGATCGAGGAAAAGACAATCTCATAAAATGATATGACATTAAAATGGATTTAGAATACCTGAAGGTAGACAAGAATGAAATAGTATCAAAATGTTGAAAACTTGATTTCCAATCTAGATATGTATGCCAAGAGAAATTATTCATACTTATAAATATAATGAATGTATTTCAGACATGCACATATTTTTTAATGTCTTCTGCTTACTTTTTTTTCCCCTCTGGAAGCTCCTGGAGGAAGCGTTCTACCAAAATGAAGAAGTAAAATGAGTAACTGAGACATAGATGCAGGGAATGGGATACAGGAGACTGTCAAAACAGGGATGAACCTTGAGGACATTATGTTGAGTGAAATTAGTCAGTCACAAAAGGAGAAATACTACATATGACCACTACTGTAAAATACAAAGAAAAAGAACCCATACTAAAGGGAGGGATTATTTGCTGGTTACTAAGTTGTGGGGGGGAGGGTGGCACGAGGGCAGGGAGGATAAGGTGGAGCACAGGGTAATGAATAGACACAGGATAGTTTGTATGCTAGGGAGGGGTGGCGATATACAAGAAGAGGGAGGGGAATGTAAGAACAAAGCAGATGGGAGAGCTATTAGGCAGGTTTGCATGGGCTAAGTGGGACAGAGGTAAATAATGATGTATGCACAACCTTGGAACAACAGGGCTCTGGGATACAGGGATTGAGACATGG
>NW_006408539.1:4162774-4181880 GCF_000296735.1 Chrysochloris asiatica | reverse complement strand
AAAACTAATGTTCTCCCATGTAAACTATCACATAATTCACAATAAAACATTAAAAAAGAAAACTGTTACCTGTGGGGGCTAATAATAATTCTAGTAATAGCAACATAAAATGATTGTATGGCAGTGGTGGTGATTATGTGCCATGGAGTCGGTTCCAGCTCATAGGGTTCCAGTATAGAGTTTCTGAGGCTATAAATCTTTATGGGAGCAGAAAGCCTCACCTTTGTCCTGCAAAATGCCTGATAGTTTCAAACTGCTGGTTTTGAGATTAGCAGCCTGACTTGTAACGAATAACCTTTAATGATTATATAGTCCTTAGAATATCTCAGATCTGTTTTAATGACCGTACTACATTATCTTCCAGACAACCCTGTGTAGCAGGTGTTGTTATCTAATTTCCTCATATAACAGCTCCACAAGAAAATATCAAGCCAGGTGTACAACCTAAGAAGTCTCTTTTAGAGTCCCACATTCTCTTCAGCCTTTCCTAGATCAAAACAAAAACATAAAAACATGAGGAAAGGAGCTAGGCATACTGTTGACAAATGTGGTAGAACTTGGTGACTCTTTAATTTATGTACAGATACAACCTTCATCTTTTAAAATAACCACTAAAAACACTTCATCATTAAGATGAAATTGTTATCTTGCCATTTTTTGTTGTTAACAATTCGCCTCAGAACCTAAGGTGGAGGGTATTGGTTTGTAGTATTTAAATAGAGGGGCTGAAGGATTTCCTTGTTACTGTTGTTGTTGTTAAGTGCTGTTTAGTTGGTTCTGACTCACAGACATCTTGTATAGGGTTTCCGAGGAACAGATGGTGAATTTGAAGCACTGAGGTGGCTATTCAAACTGACCTTGCGGTCCAGTGCTTACCTTATAGTGCTACATCAGGATTCCCTAGCTAAGTACAAACTCAAGTCTATCCTAATCTTGATAGCTCCAGCAGGTAAAAGGCCCGAGGCAGAAAATTCTACCCCTGAGCCTGCAGGTGGCAGAGAGAAGCTGCCCAAATTTTTGGACCCAAAAGAAAAAAAAAAAAGTCCCTTAGTAATATTGCCTTTCAGCCACATATGCCAGACTGGCACACACCTTCTGTAATGTTTGTGTTCTGTGTCAACACTTCATACCCATAGATTGAACCAGCACCTGTTTAAGCCTCAGAAACTTTAAGAATTTGATGAAAACTAATTTGCATGAAAATGAAGCAAAATATTTAAAGCCTCAATAAGTGTTTGCGTTCTTTAGTTGTGTCTGAGTTTACTTAGGAAAATTACCTCCATTCTATATGAAATGAGAAGATGAGGTATTCAAGGACATTCTTCTTAAAAGTAATAGATTTTTAATTTAACATCAAAGATGATACATTGTGATACAATTTTTTGAAAAGTGAATAAATTACTCCCTTAGTAATTTTAAAGAGATTTTTCTGAATCTTTGATCTAGTCATAACAGTATATGAAAAGGAGGTCTAGGGTCTAGAAATGAGAGTTTATAAAAAATGTTTTTGGATTAGACCCAAAAATCGAAAACCAAAACTGGTTAATTTGAATGACAATGCAGAAATCAAATTAAAATTAAATTACCAAAGCTTTGAAAACAATAGAACTCTTTACTTGACCGCTGTCCAAAGGGCTAATTCAGCAAGGAAACTCATAGACACCCTTGCTGTATTTCTCAAGTATTTAACATGAACTGGATCTAATGGCTCAACAAGTACATCAACTCACCCGTCGTGTCTCACCACAAGCTCATGAGATGGGTACTTCTAAAATCCTCCCATTTTTTAAGGCTACATGGAAAGGTCACCTGTAATTAAGAACCTGTGTTATCCAGCTCCAGAGTCAGGATTCTCTGCCATTGCTGTGTTGAGGAAGTGTACTTGTTAATGTAAGGATGCTCTGGGAACGTAGTGGTTACGAATCAGACTGCTAGTCTCACGGTCAGCAGTTCGAAACTACCAGCTTTTCTGCGGGAAAAAGCTGATGAGGCTTTCTACTCCCATACAGATTTACAGCCTTGGAAACCCTGTCGCTATGAGCCAGAACTGACTCATGGCACATAACAACAACTTGTTAATGTAAGAACTTGAACCTAATAAGAAGACTGAAGAAAATGCATGTACAAGGCACATTTTTGCAATCTCTCACCAAGTGTTTATTGGACTGATGTTAAGTCTTTTACAATTATATTCCTTGTTTGAATTTACTAATAACTTTCAGAAACATATAAGAATGATCATTTTAAGACAAATTATTATAATAGGTTGGTAACCCAAGTGTACACACGTCTATTCCTGTTTGTTTTGTTGATGTTGTCCTTGGTGGTGTTCCTTTCTGGGATATTAGAATGATGTAGTCTGGAGAAGCGAGTGGGGTAGAAGATGTAGATCTTTTGTAAAGTAGGCTAGTTTGGGTCTAAAGATCAGCCTTTCCATTGACTGGCTGTGTGTTTTAGGATAAATTCCTAAAAGGTTAATAATCAAATTCTTTTGTACAAGGGAGTTATATAGAGTGATCGGCATAGAGTTTATGTTCCATAAATGTTAACATTTATGGTTGCTGGTGTTTCTTATTAAAATATGCTGTTGTTTTTAAGTGCTGTTGAGTCGGTTCCAACCCATAATGGCACTGTATAGGGTTTCCAAGGTGCGGCTGGTGAGCTTGAACCGCCACCCCTGTGGTTCAAGCTGACTTTGTAGTACAATGCCTTAACTCACAGTGCCACACCAGGACTCCT
The DNA here is from genome assembly GCF_000296735.1 of Chrysochloris asiatica. NCBI lineage: Eukaryota > Metazoa > Chordata > Mammalia > Afrosoricida > Chrysochloridae > Chrysochloris > Chrysochloris asiatica. The sequence continues at coordinate 4,179,141 of NW_006408539.1, read as the reverse complement.
ATCAAGGTACACTTTGCTACAAATCAAGAAATAGCCTAGATCTGTGATCAAAAATAATCTGTGAGACAGTTTCCCTTTGTATGGTTAAACAAGAGCTCAGAACTCAAAGAGGGAAAACAGGTAATCTTAAGAGATTTACTTTAGCAAAGAAGGACTTCATTTTCTTTATTGATTTTCTTTTTATTCCAGTCATGTTGCTATAAAAAAAAAGATCAAAGTTAACAGAAAATGTTGCCTGCATTTGTCCTCAAATTGCACTTGAATGAATTAGTTAACTGGCATAATTTTAGAAATAATGTATAAGGAGTAGAGTACTTTTTGAACTAAAACTCACTCAAAATGAGAACGAGAGAGAGGAATGAGACTGATATATAGCAGAGATTTTAACAGATATCTTAATAACTTTCATAGTGCACAGACATTCCCATTACCATGCCTAAAAACCTCTAGGTTTTTTGGCTACAGCTGAAAATTTCAAGTTAACGACCAAGGTACTACAAACAAAATGATCCCACAGTGCTGTTATAGATTCTACAAGATTATGAAATGGGTTTTGGATCGTGATTTTCCCAATACAAGACAACAGAAAAGTTTCCCCTAAGAATGTGGTTTGGGAGGACAAACTTAATCCATTCTCTTAAGAAAAGGCAGTCTTTGTATGTTTCAACCTTCAAAAAGTCAGAATCACTGGACCTTTACTGTGTCCAATTGCTATGTTAAGTCTTCTGCTGTCATTATGTGCCGTTGAGTTAGTTCTTACTCATAGGACCCTGTATAGGATTTCCAAGGTGCAGCTGGTAGGTTTGTTTGGACCATCTGCCTTGTGGTTCAAACCAGTCTTGTGGTCCAGTGCTTATCCTATAGAATTCCATGCTAAGTCTTCTTATACAAATATCATTATTCTTATTAAAGACCTAGGAGCGAGTTAGGGTTCTGGTGCGGTGCTGTAGGGTAAATACTAAATTGCTAACTGCAAGGTAAGATGTTCAAACTTACCAGCATCATAGTGACAAAGAATTGCATTTAACAATCCAACAGTCGAATCAATGTGCTTAACAACAGCTAAATTCAGACAGTTGATTTTTCTGTCTCAATCTACTTTATATCTTTGCCTTTTATAGCACAGTGTCTTGCATGTCATAAGTGCCCAGTAAAAATGTAATATTTTTCCCACAAGACCCATGTGAAAATAAACCCAGGAGAGGATTAATAACTTAAATCATTAGCCACTAAGCCTGAAGCAGGTTCACTTTATCAGCTTAACTTAGTAGAGAGTATCTGTGAGCTAGGAGAAAGGAAAAGTCAAATTATATAAGAAAGGAAGATAATGTCCACAGTAGAGAGTATTTCCTTTACTGGAGGACACAATCATGTGGTACCTTTGGTGCCCAGTCAAGAAGATGGTAATCCAGATGGGAGAAAAAGATAGTAAGTCCCTCTTCCACTCATGTGAATAACTACAGAATTGTTCCTGACATTACAAGGTAGCCCTGTCCCTTAGTTACATTTGATCATTGTGGAGAAACATACCTACCATATCAGAATGATTTGAGAAATAAAGGTCACTCTGGTAGCGTAGTGGTTACGAGCCGGGCTGTGAACCACAAGGTCAGCAGTTTGAAACTACCAGCTGTTCCATGGGAGAAAGATGAAGCTTTCTGCTCCTGTAAAGATTTACAGCCTCAGAAACCCTGTACAGGGTCGCTATGAGTCGGAACCGACTTCACGGCACAAAACAACAACAACAACATAGTCCTCACCATTCACTCCTCGGAAACGCTATACAGGGTCGCTCTGGGTCAGAACCGACCCTACGGCACTTACCAACAACAACAGAATAGTACACTCAGAGGCCTGCTGTGGCACAGTAGGATAGCACTGCTGGACCGCAAGGCCGGTTTTATCCCACCGGCTGCTCCTTGGAAACCCTATACAGGGTCCTCAGTGAGTTGGAACTGACTTGACAACACTTAGCAACAACAACATAGTCCACTCAGTTCCTCTCTAGAAGATAAACTGTTGAACTCTGTTCCCCTAAAAGAGTCAGTGATGTTCTAACTCCAGAAATCTGTGATCATGACTTTGTTTAAAAACAAGATCATTGAAGATGCCATCTGTTAAGTCCTGATCCAATATAAGTGGTTTCCTCATGAGAAGAGGAGAGGGTCCACAGAGACAGACACATTGGGAAGACATCTGTGTAAGGAGAAAACCATGTTGCAGCTACAAGTCAAAGAATACTGGGGGCTACCAGACGCCAGGAGAAGGGGGAAAAAAGGGATCTTACTGGAGAGCTTGTGGAGGGCCCACGTTCCTGTCAACAATCTGAACACAGACTTCATGATTCCAGACTGTGAGAGAATAAGTTTCAGTTCTTGTAAGTCACACATTTAGTGACACAATGCTATGGACAATTTAGGGAACTACCATAGGAAGATGTAAGACACAAGTCTATAACTCAAGAGGTGGTGTCCTCCATGTCTCTACACAGCATGTTTGAATACACAGCTCTGCAGTGAGAGACGAATCCAATCCATAGAGAGAGGCGAACAGGGAACAAAGGATCTGAAGACATACAAATGCCTGGTCCTAGGTCTTACAGACAATGCGGCTGTATTTCCATGGCATGGTGTTGCACAGACTGACTCATAAATCCCTGTTGCTGTTCTTTTTAATCTAGTTAAAACTGATTTTTAGTTGCACACAACTAGAATAGACTTGATGTCTATTGTTTTGTCCAAGGCCCTCAAAAGCGATGCTATATACAATGTTCATCTTATGTTAAATTTGCATGCAGTTCATCTTACCTCTCAAACTGAATTCTTACTTGAGTGCAAAAAAAAAATCTCATTTTGAGATTTTTATTTTTTATAAAGTTAGCCTACCCTATTACAGGAAGTGACGTATCCAAAATCACAGTGCTAATTAGAAGCAGACCAAGCACTAAATGAAAATCTTGTTTTTACTCATTCAAGGCAGTCCTCCCAAGACACTATGTTCATTTGTAAAGAACGTGTAAAGGTGAAAGAGAGTAATTAAACTTTTATTCCCATCTAAATGATTGCTTTTGACTAAACCAGCATGTTTAAGAGGCAATGGTATTACATGACAGATTATACAAATGCAAAGCCTCCTATAATCTGTGTGACAGTAAATAGGAAAGGAGAAATCACCGCCTTCGACTCAGACAGCATTTCACGTTAGTTTAATTAAACACTCACATGACTACACACACACCCCAATCACAAATCTAAATCTGAAATTCGTTCTGCCTAAAGCCAGCTGATTTGAAATGAAATTCTAAGTGGCCAATGTCAGAAATGAAAAAGAATAAAAGGGAAAAGAGGTAATGTGGCTACGTTTATGGAATATAAAATATGACTAAAGCCCTTTGGTGTTGAAGCCACAAGCACCTTATTTTTAGCGTTGAAACTCACAGAGGACTGATTTTGATTTTCACTGAGCACACACTGTAGATAAGGAAGCTGACTTTTGTGGGATTTCTGGCTTGTACCTACCAGTGGAGTCTTGCTTTGGTTGTTTTAGAATCAAATGTTTATCGATAGTATCAAAGTTATTTGCAAAACAGTACATACAGCTATTATCTGGAATAGAACTAATATTTTTGATGCAATGATTACAAATCGTTTTCTTTAAAGTGTAAAAAGTACAGGTAGGGATAGATACCCTAATTGAAATCAAGATCCAAGTTACTGTTGTTATTGCTAAGTACGGTGAGTTGGTGCCAACTCACAGCAACCATGTATAGGATTTCTGAGGAGCGGTTGATGAGATTGAACCTCCAACCTTTTGGTTCAAACTGACCTTGCAGTCTATTGATTATCCTACAGTACCATACCAAGACTCCAAGTTACTATAGTAATAGCAAATAATCTATCTGGTTAGATAAAAGTGCTTTTTAAAAATTTTGATCATATGTTTAATCCAGATGTATTGATAATTAGTAGCAATTGGAATACAAAGGTTGGAAACAAAGAGTAAGAATCAGTAGTTGGAAAATAGGGCTTTGGTGATGCAAAGTATGCTGGAGATCCCATGATAGAATTTTGCAAGAACAATGACTTCTTCATGGTTAATACATTTTTCTTTTTCTTTTCTTTTTTTATTTAGTGGAGATTCTACCTTCCCCCACACCTACTGAAACTAAACTCCCTCTTGAAAACTTGTGCCTTTATAGTCCCCCACATCCCCATTTTAGGTTGCCAATGTCTAAATTGCCCATCCCTATCGACCCTGTGTACAGAGGGAGTGGGAATGAATCTTGTGAAGATTCCTTCCCTTCTTTAAGCTACTACATCCATAAGTATAGGTCAAGTTCATCAAATTGTAGCAGATTACACTTTTTTTTTTTCTCTTCTTTCTTCCTCTAGTTGACTTCTGATCATCCAGCCATTGAAGCTCGTCAAATGGGTACTATCTGCAAGTATGGGCATTCTTGTGCATCTCTCCTCACTTCATATCAGCTGGATGCTTCACTCTCTGCTCTAGCCCTCTGTGGCTATGTCCCTGCCCTTGGGCCAGGTCTCGCCATACTGCTGGTCAACCAGGTCTCATTCCAGGTTGATGGGAGTCTACTGAACATAGTTGGATTCAGCCCACATCTTCATTGCTGCTTTCTTCCCGCTTCCTCTCATTGGTAGGATCAACAGCAAGATTACATGCCTGTTCATGTATTGCCTTTGAGTTTCAGTCTTAGGAGGTTTGCCCAGAAAGGTTGCCCTGAAGAAACCTGATTGCTTGCCTTGATGGCTCCCCAGGGAACAAAAAAATGCATTGTTTTTTTGAAATTCAATAAGATGACCTTAAGCTAATAATCAACACTTTATGCTACACACCTTTCATTAATTCTCACCATCTTCATTTGTCCATTTCCTTCTCATCAATCTTCATAAGCACATTGTTCAGGAAGGCCAGAGAATGCTCTTAAGGTTGGACTGCTAAAACCAGTTTTTCTTGAGCAGTGAGTAGAAAGGAGATGCCGATGAGACCCCTTACTTCTTGAAGGAAAATTAAGCCTCACTCCCACCTTCACACCCACCACTTCAGATAAAAAAAAAAAAAAGAAAAAAAGAAAGCTTGGCTAATACCTTCCTATTTCATCAACTCCATTTCTTCTTGTTGCAAGTATAAAAGTAATTACAGGCCCAGCAATAAATATCACATTTTTACCTTGACAGAAAGCAGGAATGATACAAGGGATTAATGGTATTATTTATTATCCATGTTGTACACATTTTTTTTTCTGCCACTATTGGAGCTTTGTGTTCATTTTCTTACATGCAGTTATTTTCATATTAGCTTTACTCTAATGGTATCTACCGAAATTGGGTTTTTAAGAAAACAGTCTATTTTCCACGCCTGGGAGTCCATAGAAGGATATTTAGCCACCCTTATAAAGTTAAGTAATATTTCTTCCTAGATAGGAAGAATATAAAATGCAGACAGCGGAAACATTTCCTGGGCTTCCACTCAGAGTTTCTAGGGTGAGATTTTCACTTCTTTAATCTGGACCATAGTCTTCACTTGCCTGTCAATGAACTGAGGTGGTATTGCTGGGTGTGCAAGAAAGTAAGGACGACTAAGTTATGATCACTTTCCTTATAATCGTTGTTATATTTTCTTCCTCAAATTGGGAAAAAAAAAAAAGCAATAATAACTATTTGAGGCTTGATTCATTACTTTCCTAAGCTTGAAACAGATGCCAAACCAGGGAATGAGAAGAATTTTAAGGATCAAAGGGTGGAGGAGCCTGTTAAGCAACAGACTACTTGAAGGTAACTAATTTAGAAGCCCCATTTCATTGTCCTCCATCAAACAGCTAGAAAGCCTTTCTCTTGGACTTTCTAAGTCAGGAAAGCATCAGGATACACCAGGGAGATCTAGATGGAGGATTAGAGAATTTGGCTCTTCTCCTGAGTCTGTCTCTATCCTGTTGGATAATCTTTGGGAATTAACTTTATTTCTCTGGTTCTCCAATCTTCTCCTGTAAAATTTTGCTAATCTGTATGAATGACTTTTCCTGATGGAGACCTTGACATCCTTCACTAGCAGGAACATGTGGAGTCCCAGCCACTAATGAAGGGGGGACAGGAGTTTCTACTTTCATCACCAGATCAAGCACAGCCTGGGCCAAGTGCCCATGTGACCTCCTGTTAAAATAACTACTATCCCAAACCTTATGTCTTGTTTGCTGAATACAAGCCTCTGACAGGCTTGAATTATGAAAAGCTGGTTAATTTTGAATTTAGGATTTCCCCCTTTTATCTGTCTATTAATGAGGCTTTGTTATTCTTGTAGTGCCATCAAGTTGGTACTCACTCATAGTGACCCTATGCACAATAGAACAAAACATTGCCCATTCCTGGGCCAACCTCACGATTGTTGAGCCCACTGATGCTGCCACTTTGCCAATGCATCTAACTGGGGGTCTTCCTTTTATTTTATTTTTTTTACTTCCACCTTACTAAACATGATACCCTTCACCAGCAACTGGTCCCTCCTGACAATATGTCCGAAGTATGAGAGACAAAGTTTGGCCTCCAAGGATCACTCTGGCTGCACTTCTTCCAACACAGATCTGTTTATTCTTTTGGCAGTTCAAGGTTCTTTCAACATTCTCCTCCAACAATAAATATCAATTCTCCTCCAACTCAAATATGCATCAATTCTCCTATGGTCTTCCCTATTTATTGTAATGAGACTTACAAACCCCTAAACTCTTTATCACCAAAGCCAGTCTCTTTTTCCTCCTACTTTCCTTTCACCTTTGAACCAGTGTGGTAATATTGTATGAGTTGCTTTACTTTTTCTCTGTTATGTCTATTACAATTAAGTACAGGAAAGTGAAGTGTTTTTCTTCTGCTTAAATTATCCATACAGCTTAAAGGCAGGCTGCAGATGTCAACTCCCCCGCCCCGAAGATTCAATGAAATTAGTCCTAAAAGACCTTAGTGACATAACAAAGTTTGTAGCAGCATTCAATCTCTTGATTAATAATAGTAATCATAACGTGGCCTGTAAGTAGAGTTCAAGATCAGTGACATATCAGAAGAGAGCAGTGGAAAGAGACGGCCTCAGCGAACCCTTCACACTCACCATTTCCAGGTTAACGGGTGGGAAGGGTTGCATCTATGACTAGAGTAGCTACTAAGGAATTAGAAGAGGCCCTGAAGAAAAGTGAGTGAACTGTCTTTGAGTTAAATATAGAAGAAGACAACATCTAGTGAGTCCAACTCCTGGCATCCGCAGAGAAGTCACAATAGAACTCTGCTCCATAAGGTTCAAAGGTTGACTTCTCAGAAGGAGATCACCAGACCCTTGCTCCAAGATTCCTCTGGGTGGACGCAATCCATCTTCAGTTTTTGATTAGCAATACAGGGCACTGACAATTTGCACCACCCACGCCTCTCAAGAGATGCCAATGGATGTGTGGACTCTATCTTATTAAACTGATTAAACAGGAGATCACTGTTCTTAGTCAATGCCTACAATCCTCTCATTCTAACTAGAGAGGGGACCCATGGCACTATTTTGCCCTGCTCCTCTGGCTGGTGACTGTCGGAGAGACATGAATGTCTATGACTTCTGGTAGCCATACACTTGGAAACAGGAGCCGGAATCCATGTGTCCTGAATGCAGCTCAGTGTCCTTTCTACCAAATCATGTGCCCTAATGTCATCCTAAAAACCACCAGAGCGTCTAGTAGGTTTTAAAGAACAGGTGACTTTGAAAGCAAGCTTGATTTTGTTTTATTCCAAAATTTTATTTGCTCATGAATTTTTTGTGCGTGCAAAATTAGAGCTTTGGATTTGGATTTTTATGCTTTCTTCAAGTGGGCAGCAATGGTCTTAGTGCCCTCACTTTGAAAGATAGGGCCTGGTGGTTGAGGCGAACCACTAAGTCAATCAAGAGAGTTTTGTCACTTTCCTTGTCTGTGACCTCCTTCCTACATGCATCTTGGAGTTGTCAAATGTTGCTGCCAACTAAAGGCTTTAGAGTAGCCTGTAATGACTTACTGTGAACCTGAACCCAAGCCAAGAAAATTGAGGCTATTCACACGATAGTTAGTGTCAAGTCACCTAAGTTCTCTGAGTAAAAACAGTGATTCATGAAAATGGCCTACTCATACGGCATCAGGTCAGTGATACCTAAAGGTAGAAGCAGAATTCAATAGCAGAAGTCTACTCCTCTCTTGTTCAACTCACCTACCAAACTCAGTCAGCAACCACAGCCAAATTAAATTTGACAAATCTCAAGAGGACTTGCACATGAGACAAGTCCATGGTTGTTTGAGACATCCCCAAATGGCATTTAGCATTCTGTAAGGTGGTTTCTTCTGATGGTGAGTGAAGAAAATAAGCAGATTATTCAATCATGCCACACACACATTGTACCTATGTAGTCTTACAGCTGAGCAGTCCAAATTTGAGCAAGTGGAGTCTGGGTTCTGGGCTAGCACAACAATCATATTGTTATCAAGTCTGATGTGACTCATAGCAACTTTATATAGGGTTTCCAAGGAGCGTCTGGTGAGTTTGAACCACTGATCCTGTGGTCCAATGCTTATCCTGTGGGGCCACACCAGTCCTCCTAACAGAGAAGTGTAACAGATTAGATTCCAGAAGACTTTGCTCATTATTGAAGTAAATCATACATTGTTCAGTTTGGTATATTTTATGGGTTGAATTGTGCCACCTCAAACACATGTTGAAGTCCTGATACTGGCACCTCTGAATGCAACTATATATGGGAATAGTCTCTGACATCACTAAAATGATGTTATACTGAATTACAGTGGGATCTAATCAAATAACTGGTGTTCGTTAAAGAGAGCCTGATGTGATGCTGTAGGATACTTAACCACTGGACTCTTAACCACAAAGTCAGTTGTTTAAACCCACCAGCCACTCCTTGGAACCCCTGTAGAGGGTTGTTATGAGTCAGAACCTACTCAATGGCACTTAACGACAATGAGAAAATGAGAAAAAGATTTAAAAACACTAAGCAGACATAGGGGAAAAGACTACATAAAGATGGAAGCAAAGACTAAGGATTATGCCTCCATAAACCGGGGATCACCAGAAGTGAGAAGCAATAAGAAAGGATTCTGTATTTGATCCTTCAGACAGATCACGGCACTGGCAAAACTTTGATTTTGGACTTGAAGTCTACAGAACTGTGAGAGAATATTATTTCCAACCACCCAGTTTGTGCTAGAAAACTAACACAGCCTCTCATAGAACCTAGCACAACATAGACGCTCGCTAACTGTTAGTGAAATAAAAAGTATAGACAAGTCTATTCCACTAATAGTAATGTTAACAATTAATTCATCCATTAGATTCGTTCCGCCTAGCCGAGCCTGAAAGTCAAGCAGCGAAGACTAATAATGAAAAGAGAAACAATAATGAAAATTCAAGGTTCAGCAAGGTCACAAAAAGTATTCAAAACATTTGAGAATGCCAACTTTTTATTAGTCCTTTCTGTGATTAAAAAATCTCTCTAAAGCTCACTTGACCGCCCTTCTTAGCAGTACCTGTGAGAAGATGCATTCTTGTTTATTATCATGATAGCTACTTACCACATGTGCTTTTCTTTTTATGTGCCATCAAATTTATTTTCCTCTGGCACAACTTTGGGCTTAGAAAGATGTCAAGTTCATACCATAACCTATGGCTAATTAGCACAGAAGTGAATTCCTTCCAAAGTATAATTTCTGCTGTTGTTTTTGTTTATTTTTACCTAGGTGGATAGAATGGAATCCTTCACAGATTATTTGTTTTGTCTAATCTAAATTCAGAATTGCATACGATAATCCTCAATAACAGACACACACGTATAAAGAAAAGAAGCAAGTATGTTTCCTTTTACACATCAAAGAAGTCAGCCAGCTGAAGGAGTTGACATTCTATTTTCAGAGTGTAAGAAGTTATTAGAGTAGAACTCAAGTAATCTAGTGTCCAAGAAAAGACTAAAGATTGCCTCAGTACTGACAGATGAGCATTACATGGCAATTCTTTTTTTTTTTTAATTAAGTGTCTTATGGCCAATACTTATTATTTGTTATGACTGTGGGCAGTTCTTGAACTTTTGTGTGTCTGTGACGTGAAATTTGATTTGAAGGTTAGAGCCCCTACTCTCCAGGAGCTCAGTCTCTAATTTTAGAGATAGTCAAAAGACAATTAATTGCAAATGGTCCAACCACTCTGGAAAACAGTATGGCGCTTCTTCATAAGGTTGGAAATAGAAATACGTTATGATCCAGCATCCTTCTACTTGGTATTTATCCACAAGAAATACAAGTCATAACACTAGTAGATATATGCACACCAATGCTCATAGCAGCTCTATTTATAATAACAAAAAGATGGAGATAGCTTAAATGCCCCTCAACTGAAGAATGGATAAACAAGCTGTGGTGAATACACACAATGGAATAGTATGCTGCCTTGAAGAATAATAAAGAAGCTGCAAGCCACTGAATAACATGGATAAACCTTGAGGACATTATACTGAGTGAAATTAGTTACAAAAGAGAAATACTTCATAGGACCATTATTGTAAAAGTTTAAGAAAAAATGCCCATACTAAAAGGGGGAAAAAATGTACTGCTTTATGTTGTTTTAAAGCTGCCAGGGAATATGATACTGTGTCTCCCATTAGGGAATGTTTATGTCTTGTATTGAGATTTAGCAAACATAAAGGGACAATTGGACTGGAAATCACTGGAGGTCCTGGCTTAAGTGTCTGGATGTCTGTTTATTGAGCCCTTGGAAACCCATGAAATGAAATGTTTTCTTTTCTGTAAGTCTGTAAGTCTGCTCCTCATTCTGTAGGCATTACTGTGAATGCCCTGATCCTATGCCATACTGACTAAGTTCAAAGATTGGATCCCCTTCTCCAACATTACCAGATATTTGAGAAACAAATGGAAAAAGCTTACATGCTGAACAAAATGTGGAATTCTATCAGGTACATTCTAGGTCTTATGGGGAAAATGTTTACAAATATGTCCATTGTTTAAATTCTCTAGAACCCACTTCCTCCCAAAGGGGAGACTAACTAGTCTATAGTCCTTCTTGAAATCCCCACAATGAATCTAGACATAACTGAGCAGGGAATTTGGGAGGAAAATCAGATCATTTCCAACATGGTAAAGATCCTCAACTATGATTATATTCTCCCTCCTATAGGCGATTTTGATGACTGACTTCAAGTACAGTACAGCACACATTTTGTTTAATCTGTTTCTCTTCTTCCACTACACGCACTAGTGACTGATTGTGATAGAGAGAATGTGATGTAGTAAACAAACTTCACTTCTTTTTCCTTTGACCACATGACCAGACTGTATTTCCCAGACACCACTGCACTTGACTGGAGTCCTGGTGTGGTGCTGCAGAATAAGCATTAGACAGCAAATCGCATGGTCAGTGGTTCAAATACTCCTCAGAAATCCTATACAGGGCTGCTATGAGTCAGAACTGACTCAACAGCATTTAACAATAACAAAAACTGTCCTTTGACTGGGGCCATACAACTGAGTTCTGACCAATGAAGGTGAGTGAATATGATGTGCACCACCTCCAAGTCTTTTACAAACCATCGGTTATATGATCCTCTACCTAATTCTTCCCACATCTGAGAGCTGGAGGTAGGGGAACTAATGGACAGTTCTGTTACTGAAGCTATGAAGGCATCATAGACGGAAGGTGTCTTGTTGTTAAGTGCTCATGAGTTAGTTCCAACTCACAGTCACCCTGTATAGGGGTTTTGAGGAGTGGCTGGTGGGTTTGAACTGCCAATCTTGCAGTTAGCATCCAGTGCTTATCCTACAGTGCCACAGCAGACTCCAAAAGGTACCCAGGTCTCTGACTTACTACACGGAGCTGAAAGAGACTCTCAACGTCTCTCTCACATTCACTTCAGTGTAAGCTCTACAGAGGAAGTTGTGTAGGCAATGAAAACCTTTATTGATAAATTAAGCCATGGACATTTTGTTTGTTAGAACAGCTAGCATATCCTGATTAATACACTATCCTAAGTCAGAGGAGCATCCAATTAGAGATAGAAAGTAATCATTTTTGTCAAGTGTAATAATTTCTGTAATTATCAATGAGGGTTTATGTAACTTATACATTATAAGATTTATCATGAAGTTAAGTATCCAACCGCCCATTCCCACTCAGTTTTATAAAGTCAGAATTCTCAGTAATTGGAGTAATACCTCTAGACATGATGGCACAAGTGGTAAAGTACCCGACTTCTAAGCAAAAGGGCTGGTGGCTCAAAGCCCCCAGTCACTCCACAGTAAGAGCAGTGGCAATTGCTTCTGTAAAGAAACCCTATGGGGTAGTTCTTCTCCATCCTTTAGGATTGGTGTGACTCAGAATCAACCTGATGGCAATGAGTTTGTTTTCTTTGTGATTTTAGTTTTTTTTTTCTTTTTGTGTGTTTTATTTTTTAAACACAAAGATGCTTTCCTTGTCTAAACTAAGCCAAAAACCAACCCTAAGTCTACTCTGCTATTGAGTACTAACTTCAAACTATTTCTAGTGATGCTTTAAATAGCAAACAAACAATCACATTATTAGCTAATTGAAGCACTGTTAGAAATAGTTTTTAAATCTTTCACAGGTGATGAACAAGACTCTACATACACTATGTATCTTATTGTTATCAGTGTTCAAAAATGTAGGTTGCCAGCTGTTAAGCACCGGCAAGTCATAAAGTCCATATACTGGCTGTCTCTTTAGACCTGAAATAAGAAGAACAACTGTCAAACAAACACATACTTCACTTGTAAAAGTATATCTTTCAAAACAAACCCTAAGAAAACTTTAATAGAGCCATTTCTATGAGATTTCCAAAATGCCGTCATGGAAGAATAAGACAATTCATTATAAGGACATTATTGGACTTCTGAAGGTTAGCTCAATCCACCTCAACTACTGTTTAAATCTCTTGGCTCTCTACCATGATAGTGGCTGGTTGGGGCAGTAATTTTACATCTGTTTTAGTAATGCATATGTTTACTTTGCTAAACATATTAACTATTAATAAGACTTCAAATTAGCCATTAAGAAAACCAAAGAAATTGTTGAGAAACAAATGCTACTATTAACTTGAAGTTTTGCTTGAAGGCATGGAAAGAGGTTGGCCAATAAAATTGATTTCAGAAACTAATAAGAATTAGCTATTAGATGTTTCCAAAGAGCCAAACATAATTATCCTAGAGTTTTAAAGGCTCACTTGAGATACATTCCACCTCCATCCTTGTCTCTGCTCCTCATTGCCCTCCACTAAATTCAACCCTTTTTGAGGAATGATTTTTATGGTCATTACATCATCTCAATTGCCCATATATGCATTCTACATTCCTGTGGTAAAATATTCCTAGGCTGTATTCTCATTGCTTCTGCTATAGCACATATTGGTTCATCTTGTCATCATCTGATTGCTTCATATTTTATTTATAAATTGGTTTCCTCCATTAGCTACTCAGAGGAAGAGATTTTGCCTTACTCATACCTGCATCCATAGAACTTGGCATGTATTGGGGGTTTAAAATTGGTGTTGTATAAATGAACAAAATTATATGTTTATAAATATGATGAATATTGTTGTTAAGTGCCAACGAGTCAGTTCTAACTCATTAGCAATTCCGTGTAGCATTTGAGAACTAGGTGGTTTGAACCACCAACCTTACGATTAGCAGTCCAGTGATTACAGATATATAAAATGATCATCAAAGCAACAGAGCTAATTATTCAGAAACAACTATGTGTTTAAAACACTCCTAGATCAAGCATGGAGTTATGGTGTGGTTCTGTAGGATAAGCATTAGACTGCTAAACACAAAGTCAGCAGTTCAGTTCGAACCAACAGGACTTAACAACAAAAGTACATCAAGCATGAAGGGTGGTTTAGAACACGGGCTTTGGTTCAGTAGTCTAGGACTGAAATCCCCTTCTATCATTTAAATCAGAACCATTATCATACAGTTGACCTCACTTGTTTCAGAGTAAAACTATGTGGCGCTCTAGGGTAAGCACAGGACTACAAGATCGGTTTGAACCACAAGGTTAGTGGTTCAAACTCACCAGTCGCTCCTCGGAAACCCTATACTGGACTGCTATGAGCCTGAACCGACTCAATGGCCCTTAACAACAACAATGGTAACATCAACCCTTTTTTGAGGCCTCTCTTGATGGACTCAAGCCTCCAAATTTTTGGCTACCCAAGAACTCCTCTGTGCAATGATGATTTCTTGGGTTCATTGTCGAACAACAATGGTAGCACAAATCCTTTTTTTGAGGCATCTCTGGGTGGACTCAAACCTCCAACCATTTGCATTACCCAAGAAGTCCTCTGTGTAATCTTACACAAATTAACTTACAGTCTCTAAACCTCTCTCTTCTCATCTTCAAAATGAAGATAATAATAAAAGCAACTCAGGACAGTTATTATAACAAATTTATGTAAAGTGCTTAGCTAAGTGTTTGGCATAGAGCAAGCATCCTTATAAATATTGGATTTGTTTTCTTTTTATTGGGGAAACTTAGAAGGATCACTGTAGTATGTGTTCTAATTTGAAACCAGCCGAAGATTAACTGTAATCTCATTTCAGCCTAAACTATGGAGATGAAAAATCATTAGTAAAGTCTGTTATTTCAATGGCAGATTAGCCTTTATTACTTTTACAGACAAGATAAAAAATTAAAAAAAAAAACTTTGAGCTCAACCAAGGTCAGCAAATCCTTGGAGAGGCACACAATCTCAGAGTGTAAGAGGCAGAAATGGACTAGAACCAGGGAATCTTAAACTATCCCCTGACATCATATCCTCCTTAAAAGATAACTCCTAAAGTAACCTCCTCCCCCAAATAGAGAGGTAAAATGAATAAGCACAGCCCCCAGCCCACCCAGCCCCAGCCCCATCAGCCTCCTTCCATTAAGGCTAAATGTGCTTTGAAGCTCCCTGTGTTACATTACAATTTTATGTGAATTTTCATTCTATTTCATAATATGTCCATGGTTGATTTAACCTAAAAATAGTGTGGTTATTAGGAAATGCCATTATTTTTATGTTAGATCAACCATGGACTTATTATCCAATGTCCTCTTGGCCCCCTGCTGCATGTCCCTATTTAACGGGCATGGAAGGAGGCAGGAAGAAAGATCTAGAAGTTAGTATTGCTCTTTTAAAAGGGCTTGATGCTAAGAGGCAGACCTCTAGCCAGTTAGTGTCTAGCTTCTCAAAAGCTGTTTTTATTGACTTCAACTATGAAACCACCTGAATGTCAAATTGGAAGAAAAGACAATTCGATAACTATTTTAGGTAATGCAATTTGTCAATCAGCATTGACCTAACTTTTGTCACAGTCCATTTCAAGTGTGTTTGAAGAGGTCAGCACATCTTACCCTTTCTAAAATGGGTGAATTCCTCATTATTTTCCATGTCCACACAAGAACGAAAAGAAATACTGCTCCTTCAAGTAACAGGGAAAGCCAGGAAGCGCAATAAGAGTTTAAAGAGGTGGCGATAGAGTTATTCTTGTTATTGTGACCCAGCTCCTGGTTACAGGCACCAGGTTAGGCATTTTTGGCATTAACTAAAGTCTTGTTAAAAGACTAGTACCCTTCTCTTTGCAAGAAATGCCTTGAACAACTGTGCTGGCGACTTGAAAGGACTGAGTTAGTGCCTGAATCTTGAATAGAAACACTTCAGGCAAAAGGCCTTCAACAGATGCTCCTTTGTCAGGAGACAAGGTCAGCAGCCCCTTTGGGGTGTCATTGTGATATTTAAGGCCCTAAGGGAATCTCCACAAAACTTTAGGCATCCCAGTGACATGAGGTGGCTATTGTGTCTCTAATGACTGTGAGACTCAGGAAATAAAGGGCCAAAGAGAACAAGGGAAAGCCAATCACACTTGCCATGAAAACTTCCCTTTGGCTCTTATTTATGGAGGAAACATGGACTGGCCAAGGGCAACAGAGAGAGCAAATCAGCACCAGATGTTTATTCCTTGGTGGAAAACCAAAGTGTAACAATTTCTCCAGTTTGGGGGACAGACACCCTACCCACAAACTTTTGGAAAATCCATCGCTTTAATAGAGATTAAATATAAATATTTAGCAATTTCTAATATGATTCTCAGAAGTTCTAGTACGGCGCTGTTGGATAAGCACTGGACTGCTAACCACAAATTTATTGGTTCAAATCCACCAGCTGCTCCTTGGAACTCTTATACAGGTTGCTATGAGAACTGACTTAGCAGTGACACAATATGATTCTAACGCAATTTCTAATATGATTCCTAATTTCTAGTGTAATTTATAATTTTT